>NC_048279.1:31813655-32113655 GCF_009762535.1 Notolabrus celidotus
TTTTAATTGTTCACATTTTATTAGATAAATTAAGTTGATTTGAAACATAAATTAAATAAATAATTTAGAGAACTTTTTGCAGTGTGTATTTTAACTTAGAGAGAATATAAATCACATTGTAGTCTAGTGTGTGAAAAGAAATTCTGATAAAGGAAACATCTCTTGGTTCAGAGTAGATCACTGACTCATGTTGAGCTCTTGAAGAAATTTCTTCATGGTCTTCAAAAAGTCTCTGTACGGCTTACGGAACTCCTGGTCATCCCAAGTGCACTCGGTCTGAGAAGAGATGGTTGATTCAGTGTTAGATCATGACAGAGGACCTCAAATCGAAACACTTTGTCCAATAACACCATACTTTTAATACTCACAAGATGCTCGGATTCTGGGTCTTTTTGGTACGATAGCTTGACTTCCGCCGCTGTTGAATTAGCTCTGAGCACTTCACCTGTGCAGTTTGTTGCGGCTTTTTTCAGTTCTTCAGTGAAGACACGCAGGGCTGCAATGCTGCAGGTGTCCTGAAAATAACACACCAATCATTTAGAGGTCACACTTGGCTCAATGTGGACAATCAACAGAACAGTGAGTGTTGTCATCAAGGTGAAGTAAGACTGGGAATCAGAATCAATCAGTTTTGACAAATATAAAAAGGTGGTGTAGGTTTAAGTGATAGTTTCAAGCAGTTTCTTTTAACAGCATTCAGACAGAATGAAAACAGATGCCTGACAAATGATATCTGATGTAAACTGAGTTTGTGGTGCTGCATTCTACAAAGCAGAATCGAGAACTTGCATGACTTACGTTTATGTTTGTCGGAGCGATGAAAGTCACTTTGTCTCCCTACAGGAAGAAAACAAAAGCAAAGAGAAGAGTGAAACCAGTTTCTTTCAGTGGAGCTGACTCAAATCCATATATTTATGCTAAAGTTACTTACACATATGATGTTCCCTAGAGCACCGAAGTCCAGGTCGTCTATGTCGAAGCAGAATTTTTGCTGTTTGTTGCTGCATTGAGTAGTGCTGGTTGGTGTTGGTTTTGCTTGAAGAAACCCAACAAAGAAAAGCATCCCCAGGGCAATTTTGAAAATCTGCTCCATATTAGAATCTTGTGAGAAGCTTGACTTCAGTTTGCTTTCAGTTAATAGCTCTGAGTATTGTGTGGCTCTTGGTGGCCCCTAGTTCTGCTTTTATAGTGGAGCAGACAAAAAAGCGAGTGGGTAGAAAAGGTGTGTTCTTGCAGAAGCATCTTTTTTTCCCTATTAATCATGAGGCAATTTTTCCCCTTAGCTGCCTTGTGAAAACCCAAAGTCAAAAGGATCAAGTGGGCACAGATTGACCTTTTTGATATGATAAGAAAACAATTGAAACTTATTTTTAGTAAAAGTGACTATTAAAGTGTCTTAAGCACTTGAAACAGAAATAAGTCACATAATCACTTCACAACCCGTGTGTGTAAAACTGCTTTAACTGCAGTTAAAGGAGATTTGTTTGATTTGTTATTTAGCAGCATTTTAAAGAGAATATAAAACTAAACTCAATGACAGGTGTCAGAGGTTTGGTTTCCTCTCTTCATAGAAGCCGATGAGACCACAAACTTCCCCCTAAAACTCATCATTCATCATCCATTAAATGTACTAACATTTAACAAAAAGTAAGATGAATTGTGGTTCTTAATAAATGCAGGCTGAAAAACTGTAAAACTTTTAACTTAATTTTGAAGACTTAAAAAGAAGGATCAGAGTTCTCCTGAAAAAAATGCAAAGAAGAATAATCGGGTGTGTTAAAATGACAATATGACGGTATATGAAATGATAAATATAAGAGGGAGATGATGATGTAGTAGGAAACATGTTAGAAGTGGCAGTATTGATAGTGATGATGGTGATCATAATAAGCTTTATTTTTCAGAAATTGTGCAAAATTAAAAAAAAAGTCACAAAGAAGTTTAAAAATATGTAAAAAGTCATTAAAAAGCAAAATAGAAAAACAAAGTACGTTTTGAAATGAAGAGGATTTAGCGTAGAAACACAAGTGGGATTAGGATTAGTGAAGTTGAATGAGAAGTGCCCGGGCTGTAACTAAAAATAGAAGTGTTTGGAAGTAGAAATTTGTCTCAATTGCCACACACGCACAGCAAGAAATGAATAAGGGGTTTCTTTCTTTTACGCCTACACTTATACACTTAAGGGGATTCCCCACAGAAATCCTAGATCACAGAGGTCGCTCGGCCAACCACCACTGCTCCTCACACCTTGCCGCCCTGGATGTTATCGTCAGTTTCAGTTCTGAGGTGTCCTCAGGAGTCATGGCAGGATTTTGATGTGAGCTAGGCGGGCGGGCGGGGAAATTTCTATCCATGGAATTTGTCGCTCTGTGGGGGCATCCCAACCGTTCCATGTCTTACTGTGCAGATTAAAAATGTGCTTTTCTCATCACTACTTTTTTAAACTTTTCCTTTGGCCTGCCAGGAGAGAGTTCATTCAATAAATATAAAGAGATAATAAATAAATCTTACACATTACACAACTCTGCATATCAAATCTTAGGTTGAACTTACATTTAACTTCCTGCTTTAACACATCTTGTTCAAGATTCTGTGTTGCAGGTTTCTTTGATATTGCAAACCGCAATCTTTAGCGTTGATGATGCAGCTCTGTTGCTGCCACAATCTGAAATACCAGGCCTTTATCTTTAACTATACAGTAACAAATATGCAGTATTTTAAATTACAACTCAGCATTGAAGTGTTTTTTCTAACAGCTTGCATGCTGCTGATCTTTGCCAGAGACGATGTGGTACTCACACTGCGAACACTTTCTTTCATGTCGACAGGTGACTTCTTCTCTCCAGCAAACTTCAGTGCCCTAGATCACAGCATTACTTTGATGCAATAAAGATAAAATGCTGTAAGATGCAGATTAACATAGCCTGCACGTCGGTGCATGGCACTTTGTTTGCTGATATCTGATTCTGATTTTCTGATATTTGCCGATGTTGCCAATGACCTACGTTCAACCGATACATCGATGCACTCTCATAACGTCATGGGGCTGATCACGCAACTTTGAACGTCTTGAGAAATAGACACGACATACAGTTTTTTGCTGTGCTTGTATTTATATACTTTATAAATAACTCTACTTCTCTCTGTGGCTGTCCATGTCAGCGGGTTGAACCCAGTGCGTGAGGAAAGTATTTTCGTTGTCAGAAAATAGACGGAAGTCCCAAAAGTATGATTGAAACTTTAACTGTGTAAAGATCCAAAAAACACTTCATTAACTTGCAATGCTCTCACCATTTTATTTCTTAAAAGCTCTTTCACTTGGGATAACATACAGAAATGTATCACAGTTATTTAGCTGGATTCAAGCTGCAGATAAAAGTTTGGTTCAAAAGTTCACCATCCAGCGGTTACCGTTCTTTCCTTCCCTCTTCTGACTTTCTTTTACTTTCATTGTTGAAAGTACAACTGAAAACTTAGTCTCAGTCAGATGAGGTGACATAAATGCTTCCATGTGGTCGATTTAGATGCTATGGGATAGCTATGAAGATAAGAGCGGAGTCAAAGATACCAATAAAAAACCCTCTGTGACGGCAGGATGTGTTTTTCCTACTTGCTTCTTTGTTCAGTCATTAAAGTTGAATCATCAGTCATGTTTGCCACCAGTTCACACACACACACCTACATTACAGAGCATGCAAATAATGCTTTTTAAACTGGGGAGCTTTCCCCTTACTTTCCCTTCAGTTATTTTGTATTGCATCATTCAAAACCAGACGCTAGTTCAACTCTGTAAGGACACTTGCTTTTTCTGAGCTGCTACAAACTGACTCATCTTGACGTATTAATCTCTACTAAACTAGATTAATATGTTTTAATAAATGATAATAACCTTCATTTATATAGCACCATTAAATGTAGGTCAAAGTGCATATTGTTTTAAACAACGTGCTGAATAGTCAAAATAATTGTGAATGTAGTAAATGCAGAGGTGTCAAGTAACAAAGTACAAATACTTTGTTACCTTACTTAAAGGTGACATATCACGCTTTTTTCATCAATATATATTGGTCTAAGAGGTCCCCAAAACATGTCTTTAAAGTTTATGCTCAAAAAAACACTTTGAAATCAGATTTTGGCATGCCTGAAGAACCCTCTTCTTCAGCCCTGCTCAGAACGGTCGGTTTTCTCTCTGACCACGCCCCCCCAGGAAGTGGATGTGGCCTCGGCTCTTCAGCACGTTGATCTAATGTTTACATGTAAGCTGAATATACACGGCTGCTCACAGACCCGCGTTACTTCAACCCTCTAAATCTGATCCAGAATCTGATGGCGCCTGCAGCAGGACCTTTCTGAACGATTGGTCACAGATTTAGTGTTTCTTGTTGTTTTATTTATCAGTATGTTGACGTGTGTCTTGGTACACAGCTACAGCTACAGCTACACCTACAAACATGTAACTATGTGGCTGTGCAAACTAGCGCTAGCACTTTTCCATGAAAAATAAAAATCATCCACTAGATCTTCAAATCTGCAGACGTGGGGAGTAAAACCAACCTCTGCCAGAAAGGCAGCGGGACCTTTCTGAAGGATTGGTCATAGATTTTGTGTTTCTTGTTGTTTTATTTGTCAGTATGTCGACGTGTGTCTTGGTACACAGCTACCAACATGTAGCTATGTGGCTATGCTAACTAGCGCTAGCACTTTTCCATGAAAAATAAAAATCATCCACTAGATCTTCAAATCTGCAGACGTGGGGAGTAAAACCGACCTTTGTGTTTATTAAGACAGCCTACAACTAGCATGCCTCCCTCCTAAGCTCCTTGTTAGCACACGTGTGCAGGGAATGAAAAATGGAGGAGGGGTTGAGTTGTATTTTATACAGTCTATGGGCTGAACAAGCTCCGAGCTCTGACTTCAGTTACAGACCGGATGGCGTTGTGACGTATGAGAAACACTTAAAACTGAAACGGCTCGTTTCAGCACACATTTACAGAAAGGTGGAGAAATCAGAACAGGGGCAGAATGGATTTGTTTCATTTTCAGGGGGGTTTGTAGACGGGGACACATAATTCAGGTAGAGAACCATTAAAAAGTCGATCTTGCATATGTCACCTTTAAGTAGAAATTTTAGGTATCTATACTTTGCTGGAGTAATTATTTTTCAGCCGACTTCTTCCTTTTACTCCTTACATTTTCAAGCAATTATCTGTACTTTCTACTCCTTACTTTTTAAAAATAGCCTTGTTACTCCTATGTCATTCCGACTTTATATCTTTAAAAAAAAAACACATTTATGTACATTGACATTCCAATAAAGGCTGTTGGTAACATGACCTTTGACTTTTTGCACCATTACAATACTTATAGGAAACTAGTCATCATATCTTCCGCTCCACGAAACACATTAATGCTCAGTAGTACACATATATGGTTCTTTAATGTGTTTGCATTGTACAAAAATGCGTTCATTTTCAATGGTTGTGTCTGGCTGAAACAGGTGCAACCCAAATAATTCAACATTAACATATTATATAACATTATAGTCATTATGGCCTTCAGAAACATGTTTTTTTGGGAAGGTGGGGTCGTGCACTATAGGCCCCTGTGACACAGCCTAAGCCTTTGCCCTTAATGGCATTTTTTTCCCCGAACATAACTTTTACTTTTATACTTGAAGTAGTTTTGAAACCAGAACTTTTACACTTTTACTTGAGTAAAAAGCTTGAGTTGATACTTCAACTTCTACAGAAGTCTTTTTAAACTCTAGTATCTATACTTCTACTTGAGTAATACATATGAATACTTTTGACACCTGAATAAATGAAAGGAATGATACGTATGTTAAATTGTGGTTCATACTCCAGTCTGATAGTAGTCTAATAAATTCTTACATCAGGAGCATGTGGTGAAGCTTCCTGTCAGCAAACCAGTCCACTTTATCAATGCAGCACATTGTAGAGAACAACACAGTTTAACAAAGTGCTGCACAGGGAGATAAGACTTTAAGATGAAGATCACATTGAAAAAAAGAAGAAGAGAACAGAAATGCAGAGACCACACAGCTTGGTTAAAAGCCAAGGAATTATACATAAATGAAAGAAGGTTTATGGTGTGGGACATTCTGACGTGCGGTGGTAGCTTCTCCATCTATTTTGGGACCACAGCTGAAAAGTTGTGGTCCCCCCTCCTCGTGGTTCTCAGCTCCAAGAAGCAGTTTATCAGAAATCATTGAAACACCTTAAGTGGGTGTAGATTTGCAAAGGTCAGATATGTACTGAGATGTTTATCCTGGACCATGAGACGGTATTTATTCATATATTAATGTTCATCATTTTCAGCTGTTGTAGTTTCAGTAAGTCAAGTGTATTCGGTCTTTTTTTTTTATATAAGCAGAGAGAACTAGTTGATCAAATACCAGGCTTTGTAAAAGTAGAATTCATTTGTGTTTTTTTTTTCTTTATGACACTCTGAGTGGGGGGTGATGTAATTTCCTTTCACACTGACCATGAAATGTAAATGTCCCAAAAAAATTAAATGCCTCACTGAGGTTTCAGCAGTCAGATAAAGAGAGGGAAAAGAAAGTGTTGTGTTTCCGTGATAGTAATGATGTCATTGGAGGTTTTTTCACCACACACTATCACAATGCCACGTCATACTCATGTCTATACAGAGCACAAGTGTAGCCACTGAGTCAGCTGTGGGATATCATGAATTTATGTCTGACAATTATGACCTAACAAACTACTTGGAAATTGATTCACTATTAGGCTATACAATTATTTTTAATGGGGATAAACCTTCTGCAGTCATACACTTACCTGCATTGGAGGCTCATCTCCATTTCTCCAATATGGTGGTTGCATTGACAGCCAGATGGCATCTACATGTTTATATCTATGATGATTATCTGCATTGTTGGTAATCATTGTGTACTTCTGATGAACCCAAATATAGTGGCTTAGACCTCATAATTAATTAATATACACTACCAGTCAAAAGTTTGGAAACACCTTCTCATTCAAGGGTTTGAATATATTATAATTATTTGAAACACTGTAGATTAATACTGAAGGCATCAAAACTATGAAAGAACATTTATGGAATTATTTAATTAACAAATAAGTGTTAAACAAAGCAGAATATGTTTTATATTTTAGATTCTGTAAAGTAGCCCCCTTTTTCCTTCATGACAGTTTTCCACACTCTTGGTATTCTCTCAGTCTGCTTCATGAAGTGGTCTCCTGGAATGGTTTCTAATTAACATGAGCCTTGTCATGAGTTCATGTGTAGAATGACTTGCCTTCTTAATGTGTTTGAGACCATCAGTTGTGTTGTTCAGAGGTAGGGTTAGCACACAATGGATAGCTCAATTTGACTACTGTTGTAATCCAGATTATTTCATAGTTTTGATGTCTTCAGTATTAATCTACAATGTTGAAAATAATTTTAAAAAATAAATAAAAATGAATGAGAAGGTGTGTCCAAAATATGAAGCCCAAGTGGAAATGCTAAAAACTGCAGTTCATAAAGCGTCCACTTGAGGTTGGCTGCAGAAACACCAGAAACCACATACACACCCATTCAAAAAAGACGATCTTTACAGCAACAATAAACATGTTTACAGTCTGGTTCAAGAAACAGTTTATGTCTGAATAGCTCATTTCTCTCTCAGCACACACTGTATGGGGGGCGGTTTATAAATCAGTATGTTTGAAGATATTAAACTGAGGAGTTATGCCCAAATTCAAGGATTCAAGGTTTTTTATTGTCATACCAATACAAGCTGTCGCATGATATGGAACGAAATTCAGTTTCTCAGGTCCCTCATTAAGCCAAAAAAAGAGCATACAATCAGGGGAAGACACAGTAATAACTGTAAAAATATAAATACAAATATAAATATAAAAATATTGTGCATAGTGCAATTGAATGTGCAAATGTACAGTGTGCAAGTTTTGAGGTAGTCCGTTTTATTGTACTGTTCATGTCGGAGTCTGTATGGCTGGGAGCGGCCGAGACTACAGAGCACCACCAGAGTTCAGCAGTCTTACAGCCTCAGGAAAGAAGCTGTTCCTCATTCTGGTGGTTCTGCTCTTGATGCTCCGCAGCCTCCTGCCTGAGGGGAGAGGAGCAAACAGTTTGTGTGCAGGGTGGGAGGTGTCCTTCATGATGCCACAGGCCCTATTTCTGCATCTGCTGGTGTAAATGTCAGTGGTTGGTGGTAAGCCTACAATCCTCTGTGTAAGGACACGGCTGACTTGATTGACAGGCGGGCAACCTGTAGCTGTTAGTGAAAAGGCTAAAGCCCGCCTCTTTACCTCACACTGGCTGGGACGAAGTTAGGTTGAGTTCAGCATTTACAATATGGAGACCGCAGACGATTGGCTTCAAAACAGCGCTTCAGAAACAGATGGGTGACGTCACGGATACTGCGTTCATTTTTTTATGCAGTCTATAGTTAAAACGTGTATGAATCCTGTGATGCAGTGACGAGATCCTGAGTGTCCAAATTTAAAGTGGAGCAACAATAATGAGCAGCAGCCTGATGAAAACTTAAGACTTCTTACTCATGCATCTACACTGAATGAAGTTCACACATTTTCTTGCAACACCCCTGATCAGACTCACACCTCAAAACACACCAAGAGGAATTCCCAGCAAAAACTTTCATGAAGACATTTGTCAGGTGCTCAGCTCAAAGTCATCTGTGCATCACAGCTGTTCAAGCTGAGAGCAGCCATCCATCACTGTGTGGTCGCAACTGGTGGCTACTTTGTTTTTTTCAGAGTGATTCAGATGTAAAGCAAAGTTTTGTCGAGAAACTTTTTGCCTCACACCTGCTACAAGATGTTTACTTAAGATATTAACTTTTGTAGTTGGAAATTTTCTGTTTGAGGTTACAAGTCCTTGAAATGTTGAGCCCTTTTTTTTAAATTAATAGAATATTAAAAAAAAAAAACACAACAGCATCATGCAGTTATAAATACTACGTACTAACCTTCATTTGCATGGTGTTGAAAGCACAAACTTAATAATTAATGGACATAGTATTCAGGGCGTCGCCCTTCTGTTTCTGAAGCGCTGTTTTGAAGTCGGCGGCGCCGTATTGGAAATGCTGAACACAACCTAACTTCGTCTGAGCTAGTGTGGTGGTAAAGAGGCGAGCCTTTACCTGTTTTTAAACCAGGCTGTAAACATGTTTATTAATGCTGTAAAGATCGTCTTTTTTGAATGGGTGTGTATGTGGTTTCCGGGGTTTCTGCAGCCAGCCTGAAGTGGACGCTCGATGAACTGCAGTTTTTAGATCTTCCGCATTGGCCTCATACCTTAAGACCGGAGGTTGCCGCTTGGTTGAAAGGCTTTTGTATGATCACTGTGGCATTTTAATTACCACAAATATGCTACACCACTTAAAGCTGGGGTTGGTAGTCTCGGAAAACAAGCATGAATTTGAATGTAGCTTTCCTCAGGACTCCGTCTAACCCCTCCCCCCTCCCTCGGAGCTCCTCCAAAATGACGCCCCCCACGCTCACATGCACGAGCGCCGCTGACTTGCGACCATATGATCGTGACTGATTCAAAACCGGTCCTCACCAAAACATTATCATAGTGAAAGTTAAAAACACAAACAAACATGGCTGCTGTTAGTACTCACAACTGTCATGCTAGCATTATCCAGTTGTACCGGTGACACGATATCAGGAGAAAAGTTATAACACATGTAATACTGTAACAGCTCTACTGTTTGTTAAACGTGTTCAGTGTAGATGTTCTTAATTCCTACAGTGTTGACGGTTAGTGAAGGCATCAGGAGAGGTGAAGAGAGTGTGAGCGGGAGAGAGGAGAGACAAGACATCCCTACAGCGTCTGGACAGACGCTACAGTACATCTACATTTCTGTAGGACTTACTAAATGTCATTCATTCTTCTGCTTGTCAGAGCCCCCGTGGTGAGAGCTTTTTAGACTCTGATCCGGACTACAGTCCTGAGCAAAGCACCTCATCGGGTCAGAAGGGACAGGGCCGAGGTCGAGCGAGAGGGGCAGTAAATAGAGTCAGGGGAAGCAGAAGCAGGGGACGGGGACTCGGAGTGCACACCGGGGAAATGTACGCGCAGGAGGCGGGCAGAACGGCAGGACGGGATTTGAATGATTTAAAATTTTGGCACCCAAAAAACGGTGATTGGTTGGTGTTTTCCCAGGTTTACTCCGGCTGTAGATAGCAGCTTTTTTTGCTCTTTTTTAAGAACACATATAATTCAACCAACCCCATAGTGTGTGACAACCAACCCCATAGTGTGTGACAACCAACCCCATAGTGTGTGAGTGTGTGACAACCAACCCCATAGTGTGTGAGACAACCAACCCCATAGTGTGTGAGTGTGTGACAACCAACCCCATAGTGTGTGACAACCAACCCAGTGATAGGGTTGGTTGTCACAGTGTGTCAGAGTGTCTTTGATAATTAATTGCCTCTTTGTTACAATGAGTTGGAAAATGAGAGGGATACACATTTCAAGCCAACACCTTAAGCTTCAATTTAATGTAGGAATGACTATTGAAAGATGTTTTTGTTGATGATGAGCAATCATCAGAACATTAAAAAGTGTGACAACCAACCCTGTTCTCCCCTACTTACTGCACATCTCCAAGTTGCCTTACAGAGTTTGAGATACTGGTGATCACATGAAAAAGTATCTGCATCTTTGATAATGATCTTATAATTACCATTGCAGTTGATAGTTTGAGAGGACAGGTGTAGGATTAATTCATAATAGAATTGGTGTATGAGGATAAACACAATGCACTGATTTTAAGACCGAAAAGTTATTCCAATCAGGTCAACTGTAGTTTGTTTTTTTGTTTTGCTCGAGCACAATTGTGGTGTCAACACAGGCTCCAGTTTTTTATGTAAGTTTGGTCACAAGTGTAAAAATGCAACTTTCCGTCTTGAGTTTGGAGCTTTGCTGAAATCCCCTGTGGGCGATCTGGGAAGTCCTCAGCAGTGGTGTTTGAAGAGGTGGCACCTGCAAGTAAATATGTCGGCAGCTGTCATTGTGAAGGTTTGTGGTTTTCTTGCCACAGAATTGAATCATGTTGGCTCCTGTTGTAAATCCATCTGCCTTCTCCACCTGGTCCCTGACACAGTTCCCCCCCCCCCCCCCCCCCCCCATAGGTGACAAATAGTTATTTATTAAGTTAGCAATGTAACCGAACGAGGTTACAATAAAAACACAATAATATCAAATCAAGTCAGAAGTGTATGAGTCTGAAAGAGAAAAGCAAGGTTAGATTAAAGGCTGCATAATAAACACATCACACTGCATTTTAAATTGCCTCCAGCATGGCGCCCTCCAGTGATGAGTATGGGCAATAAAGAGCATGTGAACTAACAAATGTTCACAGCCATGTTTAGCAATGTTTTTAGAAGAATTGATTAATCCTTGTCATGAAAATCCTCCAACGACTGACTGCTAACTGAAGTGTTTTTCCTTTAGGATTCATCCAGCCTTTCGCCGTGACCTGAAATGTTTGATTTTTGTAGCATTTTATAAAATTGCATCACAAGTTTGGATGTTTTGAGGCGTCTTTTTCAAAGAAGTTGGCTGGAGCATTTGGATATTTCTAAAAAAAAAGTTGTCTGTATGGATTTTTTAAATATTTGGGACTGTGGTTGAGGGGTCGCAGCTCTGGATTACAGAAGACCCAGCAAAATGTATTATTTGTATTAAAAGAAGAATGCTTAGGAAGTGCTGAAAGTCCCAAATATGAAACCTCAAAAACCAGTCAAAACAAAATGTATGAAATCACAATAAGTTTGAAGTGCACAGAGATCTAATAATTAACAGCAACTAAAGCAAGTTCTTCCAGTATGAGACTCTTTTCTATTCTAGTTCCACAGTTTGAGAGCCTTACTGCAGATTTTGCTCTTGTTCACATACTACATACTGACTTTTGGCCAGATCAGTACGTACTACAAGTATAGTAATAATAATATAATAATAAACTTTATTGATATAGCACTTTTCTAAACAGAGTTACAAAGTGCTTCACAGAAAGTAAACAATAATAATAATAAATCTAGTAGGCAGTTTGGAAAAAAAACAGCTGTTGTGTCTTAGCTACAGGACGGCCACCTGCCTCTAGCTGGAGCTGTAGATTAAAATGTGCTTTAAAAATATCATAAATAAGCTAAAAAGAAGACGTTAAACTGTTAAATCTGAACAGTTAATGTGCAAACTCTTTCTTTGTGCGTGTCTGCCTCTCTGAGCTCGGGTGTGAACCTGCAGCTGAGAGGTTAATATAACAGAATATGTGCAAACAATCAAATCCTGCATTAAACAGGAAGGTCAGTGTGCAAAATAAAAACAGGAAGTTGTTTTTTTTTTCAGTGCTTTTTTCTCTGTTTGACCTTCACTGAGGTGCAGTTGCGGCTGAAGACCACCACGACAGATGGCGTGTCGTCACGGCTTGTCGGTATTTGATCTAGAAAACTGAGATAGAGTTGTTTGTAGGCTGTTTCTGGTTAAACTGGCTTATAGCCACTCAACTGGACCAATGCATACCCAGCACAGGCTTGTGGAGGTTAACCTGCATGGGGGAATGAGAGCTGGTGGTGCTAGCTCTGGTAACATTAGCCACACTCACTAACCACACAGTCTGTGATCCTGTGTTTATGCTGAGTGTTTTCTTACTGTCATACTAGTTGCCTAGTTTGAATGTAAATGTCTGTAAATGAGTCTCTTTGGGATCTTTTACTAAAGCTTCATCTGAAAGCTAGTTGTTGCACAGCTTTGGCCTCGGGGTGAAGGTGCAGTGTTTATTGCTTGGAGCATCAAATAGGGATTTTTACAATAGAAAGAAGTCTTACAGAGTTCAACAAACTTGTGCTGTTGGAGTGATTTTTCTGAGTGAAGGTGTATCCATTTGTTTCATAGTGACCCAGCAGACTCAAACTTCTGAGATGCAAACTTTTTATTTTAATCCAAAAATACAATCGTATCAATTAAATATATTCTGAGTTATGTCACATCATACATAGTATAAACGTCATTAAATACTTTGAATTCTTTGAGAACTACAGATAAATTAACTTTCACTCTCAGTGAAAAAGGAAAAAAGAAACACACATAACTAAAGAGTCAGATCCACCAGGTGGCAGCAAAGCAGCTCTTAAGAACACAACTTGTATAGCTTGAGTATGTTAACCACAACAAACTGAATAAATATTGAATAAGTTAAATATTTAAAAGACAATAACTGTCTAAACATTCATCAGCATAGTGTCTTCATTACATTCAGTCTTGATCCTCGTCTTTGCTCAGTTCGTACTCAGTCTGGTTATGGCCTAAAAAAAAGAAGAAAGAAAGTTTTTACATGAACAAACTAAATTTTTTGGACTTGTACACTTGGATTAGTGTTCATCAAAAAAAAAAGGCCCTTACCCGTTGAACAAGAGTCTCCAGTCTGTTGAAGAATATTGTCGTGTTTTGTTTGGGGTGCGAGGCGCAGGCTTGGCAGGTGGACTAAAGGGCAAAAAGAAGTGAGAGAGTTATTGACCATCCACTGTGAGAGCGGCACACGTCAGCAGCTGATGAACGAGGAAACAAAAACATTTCTCTCACCGTTGCATTCTCTGAATCACAGAACTTCAGACCTTTCATCTGAAATCCATGAAAGACATTGCAGTGTGTTAGAAACGCACAGGGTCACAGAGTTCTCTCTCTTTCTTTCATTTATAATTTTCATGACTTCCGCTCTTCGTCAGGGTACTTACAGTCAGAGACTTATTAAGGCTCTTGAAAAGTCTGACTCGCTTTCTCTCTGCACCGTTGACTTGCCCTGGCAGGTTATCCCGAAAGCACTGCAAGGCTGACAGACAGCAGCAGTCCTGTTTGAGAAATACAAAGACAGAAAAACGTCAATCCCACAACAATATATGATCTGATCTACATATAAATATATTTTTTATTTGCCCAGTTTGAATAACAAACACATTTTTCTGCTGCTTTTTAAAGAAAAGTTGTTGCAGTAACATAAAAAGCATTAAAAAATGAACATTTTTGGCATTAAACTTTGAGTATTTCTACAAATACAGTGTTATATCAATGTAAGTGTAATACACTTTAGTTAGATGAATAGAAAATGTGTATATTTAGTGTTTTTTTAACTTGTTTTTTGCATTTTGTTGAAGTGAAACTACATTAGCATAATCCACAGAGATTTAAAAGTTGCTTCCTATTGATCATTCATCAAAGCTGCTACAGTTGTTTATTTAAAAGTGGTGATATTTAGTGAACAGACATAAAAAAAAGCACCTAAAAAACTAAATAATATATCTTCTGGTGAGGCTTGATGTTGAAGAAATAAAGTCCTAGCTTCTCTCTCTTTCCCCGTGTATCTCTGAACATCATGTGCACCAGCAGTCTGTCGCTTTTTAGTATCAAAATGTTGATTTTGATACTTGATACTCTCGTATCACTTTTACGGGAAAAATTCCTCTGATCACTGCCATCAAAACGTTTCCAAGAAAGCAGTTTCAGGTTTCATGTCATGACTTCATCATTGCAGTCAACTTTCCAATCGCATGCATTCTCAACGCTTTTCCCTAAAACTGAAACTTAACCAAAGAAAGTTTCCTTCAGTTTAAAGTTTCTGTTTTGTGCTTTTAATGTTTGTGTCTAAAAATGTTTCCGTCTTAAAAGCCGTACGGATGAATCACGTCTTAGTTGTCAAATCTTAGTTGCAGGTCACAGAGGATGAGAAGGTTTTAATGAAAACTCATTAACAGCTGAGTTATTCTTACTTTTGTAATTTGTCAGATCACATTCTTGCTCTGTATCTACGTGATATTTTTATCTTATCATTTTGCATAACAGTGTCACAAGGCCAAATCAGATGCTTTTCTAGCCCGCTGTAGTACGCTGTGAGTGTGTGTGGTGTTGTGAGGAAGTGTGTGAGCGGTTTTGTCTGCTCTCTGCTTGATTACTCATCACATTTTGTTCGGGTGTGCAGCGGAAGTTATTGAAAAAACACATTGAGCAACTTCTTGTCTTGACTCACCTAAAAGCCTGACAAGAAACAGGGCTGAATTTACGAGTAATTTACACGCATGCAAAATCCCTATATGCACTTGACTTCAAATGATTAGATGCATATGAAGTCAAGTGCATATTAAAACTACTAGTATGACCAGACTTTGTGAAATCCAAGGTATGTCTTCTAAAAGTTTAAATTAAACTTGCTGTTTTTATTTTAACTGATGAATTATTTGGTCAGGTTTAAGAAAAGTAAGCTTCAACAGAGCAGAGGATTTAAAGTGGATACTTTATGCATAGCTTTGAGACAGTTAGCCTAGGCCATAGAGGAAAAAAAACATTTTGTACTTTTCAATATAATTTCCTATAATTATCTAATTTTGATAGATTTAATTTCTGCTGTATTAAATGTATAAATAAACAAGCTTAAAAATATATTTGGATTTTCTCTATAAATAGATAAACTTTAGGTTTACTTAAGGTCAGACTGTGTCCTCAGCAATACTATATGTTCAATGTAATGAGGTTTTTCCATTAAAATCAATTGGAAGATATAAAATGTTGTTAAAAAATAAAAAAATACATCAATAAGAATAATAAACCTTCATCTTTGAGCATTGTACATCAGGTATTAGATGCTTTTTAAAAAGACCCAACTATATGTGGACTTCTACACATCATCTGCTGAACTCCTACAGAAGTTGGCTCACTCAAGTCAGCAACGACTATGAGTAAGCACCCTCAAATATTAAGCAGAGCAGTGACCGTACTGGTGAGTGTTATTTAACAGCAGATAGTTTGACTTACCTCGATGTTCTGTGGTGGGGTGTTCAGCAGCTGCTCGCTCTGCTGCAGGACAAATCGACAACACTGTATTTAGTGACAGTCACTGTGGCCATAATGGGCAAAGATGTGAAAATGAAATCATAGAAGCACCAACCTGCAGACTTGCTTTCATATCCTTCAGATGTCTCAGGACTTCTTGTAATTTACGGCTCTCCTGTGATCTTCCAATCCCATTTGTCACTGACCCTGCCGAGGAGCAGCAGCAGAATGCAAAAAGGCAAAAAACAATCAGCTTCATATTGTCAGAGAGTGCTGCAGGTACCAGATCACCAAAGGTGGCTTTTCTGAAGATTTACTGGAAATGCAGACAGTTGTGTTGCTTACCTTTTTATACATATCCCTGAGGACACAGGAAAACCACTTGTGTACAGCTGGAAAGCTGCAGAAACTGGTGTGTGAGTAATGAAATTTTCTTTTCCACTGGCAGTCACCGCTACGTGATGCGAGAGTGGCGTCAACGGCGCGTGCGTGGGGCCCATACATACAAGTGTGTGAATGTAAAGTTGTACGAGTGCACCCGGCAGGAAACTACAGGAAGACGGCACTTCCCAGTTTCATTTTGCATCAGTGGAGCCACGGCCGTGTCGTAGGTAGTTTTCGTAGGTGTGGTATTGACAACCTGAATGCATTCATTGCATGATGGCCACCTACACAAACACACAAGGCCCTTAGCAACAACAGGAAACCATTTTAAGAAATGATGTCAAACAAAAGGAGAAGTGAAGGAGGAAATCCAAGAAAGGAGATACCTTAAGGAGTATTTAAGCTGATGTCTTTTGGGCTTTTAGGCTAAAACTTCCCTGCTCTCATATCGCTTTTACTCATCGAAAGAAGAACAAAGTCTTATTGTTGGAAAGATG
Organism: Notolabrus celidotus; assembly: GCF_009762535.1. Classification (NCBI taxonomy): domain Eukaryota; kingdom Metazoa; phylum Chordata; class Actinopteri; order Labriformes; family Labridae; genus Notolabrus; species Notolabrus celidotus. Next base: position 31,830,398 of record NC_048279.1, read on the forward strand.
AAGGAAGTTTGTCAAGTTTCATGCACGGCTGTGTGGGAGAAACAATGGACAGATAAGAGTCATCCTGATGGCGTTGTCCCTAAACACAGATATTTAACCTTTACCTTACTTCAGAAGTTTCATCATTCATAATGAGTGTTGAGATCTCACATTAAAAGTCATTAAAGCTCATGGTGTGTAATTTCTACCTTATAAAGCTCCTGTGAAGAGTTTGTAGCTGGATATGAATCAGGCTTAAAATTAACATTAAGCGTCTTTATGACCCAAACAAAGCGAAGAATAACCATCAGCAGAAAGATCAGGTTTTTTAAATAGTGTTATGCCCGGTCTAGGGGTGGCTGAAGCATAATGTGAATAAGACCCGTTTCCCCCAAGTCCCAAGCAGCCACAAAACAAGTATAACAATTAAATGATTTATTTGTGCAAATGATATTGATCTATAAGAGGAAACTAAAATTACCTTCAGGGTGAACAAAGGCCAAGTAATCATTAGTAAACATTTCTAACTGATGTAAAGAAACTGACCTAAGAAATCAGAGAAACCAAAACGTGTGTCCATGTCCTGGTGGTTCACCCCTACACAACTTAACAGAAACACACTAACACATGGGAGAACAAAAGGCGAACGTGGCTGGTTGGAAGAAGAGGGAGCTGGGACTCCCGTCTCTTGCTGTGACGTCATCTCTCAGCTGATATTATAATAATAATAATAATAATAATAATAATAATAATAAATTGTATTTAAAGGCACCTTTCTCGGCACTCGAAGACACCGCACAGATATATATATGTATATATATATATACATACACACATTTACATTAAAGGAAACAGAATCAAAGTCAAAATGAAAACAATATAAACTAACAAAGTGGTAAGAAAATAATAGAAACAATAACAAAATGACAGTGCAATTGGCGTCAGACGGAGTAGGCGGTTTTATATATAGGGGGGCAAGACCTCCGACCCAGCCTATCAGCTGCCGAGCTGAAGTCCAACGAAATCACGCCCCTAATAATGAGCGCAGCTGTACAGGGCAAGAGACGGCAACTTGCAACTTGCAACCCCCAACACAGACACACTCTCAATAAACATAGAAGTACACAAATTACGACCACAGTAGTTATTTACAATACCGAAAAACACTGCTGTGGGGAAGGTGTCGTTCACACAAAGTTATCAACAATGCAATATTCTCACCTGTGAAGAAGAAAATCCACAAAGCTAGAGGAGATACTGCTGTGTCCACAGGGGGCGCCAAAATCAACACATACTGAAAGTTACTTAGAGGAGCTTTAAGACTGGTTTGTAGAAACATCCATATACAGTGTGAAACAGGTAGGAAGCAGTGAAGAATAAAGTAGTAATGAATCAAAATAAAGAAGACTTTTACATTTTACTATAAGATAAGAGAATACTTTATTGATCCCTGGGGGGGAAATTCAGCTGGGCAGCAACACAGACATAAGAACAAATCAAGAATGAGTTCAAATAAGTAAAAATAGAAATAGATACATAGAGATGAGAATAAAAATGTAAGGTATATACAAATGTTACACATGGTTAAATAGTTATAATTACAGGCAGTTGTGAAATGTTATTCCATAATGACAGGTTGATCGATTGTAGCAATATAGATAAATAAATATATATGGGTATGTAATATGACTGTATGAAGATAAAGAGAATAGTAAAAAGGTACTATATAATATTAACGTGATCAGTTGTAGTAAAAAAAAATGCAATCTACTGCAATTCAATATAATTTAATAATAATAATAACTGGGATTTATATAGCGCCTTTCAAGAAACCTAAGGTCACTTCACAGGGTCAGGTAGGGGGTCAGGGGGTAGGTGGGGACGACACCTAGCTAATGGGGAAAGGCCGTGAGCTAATGGGGAAAGGCCGTGAGGAAAAGGTGACTGCTTTTTAAAACTGTCCAGGGTTGGGGGGCTGCGGAAGTCGGGAGGGAGAGAGTTCCACAGAGTTGGGGCTGCCACACTGAAGTATACATAGTATAATGACAATAGTAAACAAAACTGTTAAATGATGATGTATTAATTATATCAGTGTTACAGACATCACAACACAAAAAGGTCACAAAAGGTCAAACATTAGAAAGAGTATCCTTTTATTTAGTGTGTCAGTGAGCAAATTACTGCTCCTCTATTTTAGATAATAAAAAATAACACATTTTACATTTTTGTTTATTACTGACAAATATTAAAAATTTAGACAACTACTTCTAAAACTCTAGATCAGGTGTTCCCGAACTTTTCAGCCTGCGACCCCCAAAATATTGGTGCCAAAGACTCGCGACCCCCACTGTCCCTCAAAGTGATTTAATGTGGCTTCATTTAGCTGGTCTGCAGAAAATGACCCTACCTATATGAGCATGTGTCTGTGTTTCCTGTGCTGTTATGAGTTAACCTTCTGCTACTGATGCTTTTGATAATTCACTGTTCACTAACACACAACTTAAGAGTCATCTGGCAACAAAGAAAGGCAGAAAACTCATTACATTTTCTATTTTCAAGGTTTTATTTCAAACTGTCAAAACAGTTTTATTGCTTAATGTGACTTTACCTTAGACGACTCAAACATTTAGGGCAACACATATAAAGACACATGCTCTAAGCAATACCTGAAACATCTTCTGTGTAGATTGTATTTGTCATTGTATTATATCAGTAAAGGAGTGTCAGGAAAATTAGCTGGCATGTATTTAATAATAATGATAATAACTTTATTTATATAGCACCTTTTACAAAACAGTTTACAAAGTGCTTGACAGACAGCAGGGCAAAAAAAAACAAAGAATAAGAACTCAACAGCAGAAAGAGCTTCAACAAAAATTAAAATCAGACATCAAGAAAAACATCAGCGTGTGTCAACCCATGAGAAAAAGCAGCAATATTTTACATCCCATCCTTAGACATCCTTTTTTAGACTTTTTAGTATTTTTTCTGTGCATAACATATTTCAAAATCATCCTGGAAGTCACACCTTGTATTAGATCTCATTTTAAAAAACAAACCTTTTTTTTTTTTGCCCAAACTGTCAAGATTTTGTTGGATTTGTTCTCCCTCACTTTATCCAGAATCACCAAATGTAGGTTAACATTTCAAGTAATACATTCTTAGCACTGTACTTTGCTTCTGTAGCTCAGCGTTGCATTTCTTAGTGTGATAGCAAACACAATCATACTTTGTAACAGGAGTTGAAACTGCAACCATTTTGGTTAGGAGCACCAGTGCAGACTGCGACTACACAGTCATGAACCTCCCGTAACCAGATTTCTGATTCTCGGTGATGGCTGAAACTCGACTGGGGTCAAAGGTGGCGGATCAAGCCCTGTATGCATGTGCACATCCTGCATTTTTATTCCAAAATGAGGAATAAAGAAATAAAAAGGCTGTTTTGTAAAATGCATCAAAATTGAAGATGCATTAAAGTTTACAGTTTATCCAGTGTGTGTGATAAGAGACCACATGTGAGGATGCATGCACACACACGCTCACAAGCAGCATTGTAGATTTCAAAATGAGTTCTAAATTTAAATCACATATGTGTTTTCATATGACAAACATGGGCAAACATGACACTGTGTTTGGAAATATCACATAATTACTCTCAATAAAATGTCATTTACTCCGATTAGCATTACGCATTTGGGAAATTCAGGAGACATATATTTGTCAGCATGTCCTGTGTTCACCACCGTCTCCTCCAACCTGCCCTGTCAAGGGATTATTCACACGTTTTCTACACACTCAGTATTTACGACTATGACAGAGGGGAGGAAGTGAGAGTGAAAGAGAAAACCCCTCTCGTCTGTTCTCTCTCTCTCTCTGACAGCGTAAAGGAAAAGGTGGGTGGGGGTTTCGCCTGGCCTGAGAGGTGCTTCACCTCAGGTTGCCGTGTTATCAGGAGTCCCTCCTGTGATGCACGTACAGAAAGGAAAATGTGTCCTCCAGGTAGATTCAAAATTCAGAAGAATTTTCCTCGTCTGGCTGCCCGAGAGAAAGCCCTCCTAATCCACTTGTGGTTATGAGTGTGTTACTGAAAAAGCCTGACTAAGCACCTTTGTCAAAATAGTAACATACTAAATTAGAAACATAATCTGCACACCAAGACAGGGGAAGACTCAGTCTTACCCCACCTTAATCCACCATGAGCATGGCACCTTGCAGTATTTAGCTAGTTACAGCGGCAAGGAAAAACTTCCCTTTAACTGGCAGAAACCTCGAGCAGAACCAGACTCATGTTAGACACACATCTGCTGAGACCGAGTTGGGTCTGGAAAGAGGGATAGAGGAGAATAAGAGACAGTGGGAGCGGTGATAGTGATGAGATCCACAGCAGCAGGACGTCTACAGCAGCTCAAACAACGGTTTTTAGCTGCAGTTTTGAGCTCATGTATTGATTTCCACTACAGAGTCATGTTTTATTTAACGCAGTACGGCCTAAGGGCCTGAAGACCACATCCATCCAGTATCAGTTTTTAGCCTTGTCCCTTTTTGTACAGAGATTTCTCCAGATTCTCTGAATCTTTTAATGATGTCATGAACTGTTCATGATGAAATCCACAAATGTTTTATAGTTTTATTCTGAGGAATATCTTTTTGAAATCGTTGAGTCTCTCACAGAGTGGTGAACCTTCTTCCACCTTTAATTCTAAGAGACTCGGCCTCTCTTTATACCCACTCATGTTAGTGACCTGTTTTAAATTCACCCAATTACTTTTAAGACGTTTTGTGATTTGATTTTTTTTAGAATTCCAATAATTTTTCAGGGTTTTTTTTGTTCTTGCGCAATTTTATTTCAAATTTGTTGCTGGTATCAGTTTTAAAGTAGTGATATATTTGTGAAAGAATAACATTTTTCAGTATAACATTTGATGTGTTGTTTTTTGCACTATTACCAATTAAATGTAGTGTTCAAATCCTCAAATCTTGTTTTTATCATAATTTTACACAGCGTTTTAACTCTTGTGGAATTGTGGTTGTACCTGATCTTTCTCTAACATGACAACTGCTCCTGACAGTTAAACCACATACCTTTGAAAACCCACATGAAAAACATCCTCACCAAACCTCACTAAATCAAACTTTTACCTTAAAAAATGTAACTTTTTTTAAAACTTTCTAATGAATATCGAAGTTACGAAAAGAGATCAAATTAATTTCAAGCTGAAACACCAGAAACAACTTCTAAGCTCGTCAAAAACGTCCAACTTTTGAGTGGAAAAAAGGTTTATCTGCGATCATGAATCAACTTTTAACCCCGTCACGACCTGTCACTTATTTTCCAAAAAACGGTTATTTCATGACGAAGGAACCTCAACATCGCGTTTGTCTCATCTGCTGAAGCTTTTTCCATTAAATTAAGTGAAACACTTCCGATCTGACACATGGTTTTTTTTCTGCTGATGACAACAACCCTCGGTCAGAGCTGAAGATATGTCAAAAACAGTGAGAGTTGCTGTTTGTGGTCAGCCAGGGTGTTAAACACAGCATGAAAAAGTGTGACTTGAAATGAGGCTACAGGCGAGAAAACCGACACACTGGAGAGGCAGATCTGCTTTTGTAACAAGTGGTAACACTGTGAACTCGCCTATTTTTGATCTGTAAACAATAACACTGCAGTTCCCCAGTTCAAAAAAATATTACTTTTTGAATAATCATTTTATAAAGCTGGGTTTCCATCTGCAAATTGGAGATTGCACCTTTCTTTTGTAATCTCTAGATTGTGTGGGTTTACTTCCACTTTTACTAAACAAAGCTGAGTGGGAAGAAGTCTGAATCATTTCTTTACATGTTATAAATTTGGGTTTTATGTTCCTGCAGCTTATCAAATCACAGATTTATGTAAGATAACAAATTACCCCTGAAACACTGAAATTACTTTACTGTGAGTGAACCACACTTTCTGCCTGTAGCTTCCTCAGGTTCGCCCTGCAAGGAGGAAGCCACAGGCGGAACACGTTGTTGGCTCAGTAAAGTCATTTCAGTGTTTCAGGGGTAATTTATTATATTCCTTATATGTTCCTGCTTCCGACCAGCACCTGATATATAAGGGGTCTGTGCATGGAGAGCCCTATATACCACAGATTTCTGCATTCTTGATAAAGCAGAAGAAGAACGGCCAATCTGAAAAAAAACATTACCACATTTTTCTCCTCAGCATTTTTCAAGACCAATTAATGATCACTTCTCTTTATTTCAAATAAAGTCTGTATTTCCTCTTTTAATTCCCCTTTCAGATTTGAATGAGGTTAATGTCATGTCATGTTCATGTCAGGAGGTTTTTTGTACATCCAGGCAATTTTCTTGAAACTGCTTTTTTTTCTTCTCTTGTATTTTTGATGTTTTGTCTGTTTTTTTCTTCTGTTTTTACTTTTTTATTGTTATTTTTTACTGTGACAGATTTTTTTTTTTCTGATTAATTTAGATTTTTAGATTAAATTTTAGGTTTCTATATTTAATGTCCTTACTGTCTTGTTGTCAAGTACCAGTGTTCCAATCACCACGTCCAATCCTTGTGTGTGCGAGCTCACTCGGCAATAAAGCTTCCTCGATTCTTGATTCTTGATAAGTGCTTTCATTTAAACAGTCATTTGAATATTTTAAGTCATTCTGAAAGTCAAATTTGAAGTTATACTTCTTTGAACAAAACAAAAGCTTTTCAAAAAAATCTGGGTTATACTGAAGTCAGTCATTTTTAGAAACTGATGCCCTTTATACTTATGAGAGATAAATACTTGCTGTTATCTGTTCAGTAAAAAGGAGGTCCTGGCATGAGTCACTGCCATGAGTTAAGCTGTCTCCTCACCTGAAGAACTCAGAAGAACTTTGTCATAAACTGTAAATTCTTAATTCATAATCACATTTCTTTATATTTGTTAACAGTGACTGTGTGGTACTTTGTAATAAAAATATGAACACGTAATACAACTTTAGTCCCTGCCTTTTTAAGAAAAGCTTCATACAGGAATTTTTAATGGTATTTACCAACATTAAATCTTTACTGTAATTGGCCGGTGGTAGGTGCTGATTTTATGTCCTGTGTGATTTATCTGTTATTGCTCAGAACAGCTGCACAGGGTCAAACCTACAATGTGTTCTAAATTATTATGCAGGTAACCTTTTCTTGAAAATCTGGAAGGCTGCTATTCAGAAAGAAATAGTGTTTTAGTATGATGTATTTAAGGCAGTGTGCTTTAACAAAACCCTTTTATTTTGAATCTAAAAAGCTCTCTAATATCCTTTATCACAGACCTTGTGTAAATAGGTGTGCCACATTATTATGCAAGTCCTATTCAGCTTTGACCACGGGCAAGAAAAGTGACTGGACTAAAGAGGAAAAGAGTCTGAGCAAGGGGGAGTCTACCAATGATATAGCCAAGAAATGACAGTGTGACTGCCGAACCATAAAAAGATATGTTCAAAATAGTCAGGATGGGAGAAAACCCAGAGTAGAAAAAGCTTGTCGAACATTATAAAGCCAAGAACTGTCAAAAATCAAATGAGAGGTTCCTAAAAGAACCTTAGCTATAAGTCAGGCCATATTTGAAGCTGTGGGGCTCGATGATGTACCCAGGACGCTAAGACGAGTTGTAAAGGTCTAAAAGGCAAAGAAAAGACCTCCACTGAAGAAAATAGACTGGAATAGGCCAAACAATACATGAAGGCAGACCTCTCCAAAGTTATATTAACCGATGAGTGCCGGGCAACCCAAGATGGACCAGACGGGTGAGCATCTGGTTGGATTTCAAGTGACCACGCTGCTCCAACTCGACTGCGACATCTACAAGGCGGTGGTGGTGTTATGTTCTGGGCTGTCATTGTTGATGATGAACTTATTGGTCCTTTCTGGCTTCAGGATGGTGTAAAAGATGTTTTAAAGGTGCCTAGTTTTTATTTTTCATAAGTTATATGCTTCTATCACCAACTTAATAAAATAAAACAATAATTTAGCACACTCATTTCTGCAGATTCTGAAAATACAGCCAACTTACTTTGAAGTTACAAGATAATGGATGGATGGATATTCATTATCTGACTTCCTAATCAATTTGAAAATGACTGTTAACATATTTTTTTTAAATAATCACAAAAATGGAACTTGCATAATAATTTGGAACACTGTGTGTATAAGTTAATTTCACTGTGCTGTATTTCATTATTACATAGCCTCTGTTATCACTGCATGTGCCTTGGCCGCAGATGTTGCTCATCCTCATCATGTTGCTTTGTTTTGACTTAAAGCTGTCGCTCATAATTTGTTTACACCGTATCGTTCAAACCAAATAAAGGCCCGTCTGAACAAATGTTGACTGCTCTGTCTGTGGCTGTGAGATTTATCTAACAGTGATATAATGAAGCGTGTGGGCTACTTAACAGAAATATTACTCATCCTCTTGTCTTCTTCTCTCAGTTGAGGAAGTAAATCAGCTGAAAGCTATATTCAGTATCTTAAAGTATCACGCTTACTCCCACTTGAAGTTGTAGATTACTGATACTGCGGTCTCTGCTCCGTGAACACTTTGCATTTTCAGGGGTGGGTGGGTGGGTGCAAGGTTAAAAGTTTGCATGCAACTCAACATAAAAGGCAGAAAATAGTTAACTGATTAAAAACGTTTCAACATGTGTATAAATGGGAAATCCTTATTTATTGTACAATCATTTATGTAGCTGAAAAAGCATCAATAACAAATTTTCAGTGACTGAGAAAAGCGAGCGATATATATTCCTGTAAGTGTACAGGAAGAAAACAGAGGGCGTGGGTGGGGGATCGCCCTGCTTTTGTCCTCTCAATCTGCGGCGGCAGCTGACACAGCTTGTTAATACTGACAGATCAATTTTCACAATAATTAATGAATGTCATGGTCTTCCAGTCGCTATGTTTGAATTAGAGACTGGATTCTTCTCTTTATATTATTGTGGGGCAGATTATTCACAAAAAATCAAAACATTTAAACTAAATAATGAGGAGAGAGGGACACTATGTTTTTAACACAGTGTCAACATGTAGAGGTGGATCGATTTGATATGACGTGTGTGATCAGCTCGTCAACATGAAACCTTTCATCTGCAGCTGTTGGCTATTACTTGGCTGTGATATACTTACTGATATAGCATCGATCTTGCCTGCTTCAATAAACTACTCTTGTTTTTAATGACATAACTTCAGCCTTGGATTATAGGAAACATTGTGAAGCTGTCTTTATACGTGGCTCCAAAGCTTTTGACACTCAATCATGTAATGCTTCTAAAAAAAGCTATAAAATGTTGGTTTTGATAAAAAATGTGACAACTGGTTCCAGAGCCAGCTCATGGGCAGACAGCAGTGTGGAGACCATGGAACTATAAAATCAGAATTTATTGAATTTACAAATGGTGTACCACAAGGTTCCATCCTAGGTCCTGTTCTTTTTACTGTTTAAATAATTACATTTTAAAAAATAAGTAAAAAAATTTAATAAAAAAAATTTAATATTTTTTTCACTCATGCTATTTTGGACATGCTACACATGCAGTTTTTTTGGTATATACATACAAATGCCCACACATGCAGTGAACATGCTTAGGGAGAGATGTCAGAGTGAGGATACTGCCATCAACCAGCACACCCAGAGCAGTTGGGGGTTTGATGCCTTGCTCAAGGGCAGTGCCCAGGCAAGTGAACCAGCACCTCTCCAGCCACCAGTCCACTTGCCAAACTTCGTCCATACTGGGACTCGAACCGGCGACCCTTCAAGTCCCTATGGACTGAGCTACTGCCGCCCCCAAAGATGTAGCACTCAACGTACATACACTACCAGTCAAAAGTTTGGACACACCTTCTCATTCAATAGTTTTTATTTATTTAAATTATTTTCAACATTATAGATTAACACTGAAGACATCAAAACTATGAAATAATCTGGTTTTGCCATAATCTGGATTACAACAGTAGTCAAATAGAGCTATCCATTGTGTGCTAACCCTACCTCTGAACAACACAACTGATGGCCTCAAACACATTAAGAAGGCAAGTCATTCTACAAATGAACTCTTGACAAGGCTCATGTTAATTAGAAACCATTCCAGGAGACCACTTCATGAAGCAGACTGAGAGAATACCAAGAGTGTGCAAAGCTGTCATGAAGGAAAGAGGGGGCTACTTTACAGAATCTAAAATATAAAACAGATTCTGCTTTGTTTAACACTTATTTGCTCATTAAATAATTCCACATATGTTCTTTCATAGTTTTGATGTCTTTGGTATTAATCTACAGTGTTTCAAATAATTAAATAAACACAAACCCTTAAATGAGAAGGTGTTTCCAGACTTTTGACTGGTAGTGTAAGTCAGTCTTAAATGCAGAGAAAACAAAATCCATGTTCTTTCCAGGGCCAAACATGTTGACTTAAATAATCTCATCATCACTTCTAATGAGGGCACCAATACTGATGGGGTAATCATTCAGTCCAAAGAATCATCATTAACCTTTGAGGATCCCACATGTAAAAAAACTCTTCAACTATATCGCCAAAGATAAGCCGCATCCCACCTAAGCTCACTACACCTCTTTGATACTACATTTTATGATGCTTTCATATGCAGAAGATTAATCAAAACAATACAGTAGGAGAACTGTAAAACTCAATCTTTGATGTGTATGTGTGCATGTATTAGCAGGGCAACACTGACAGAGACTTATTATTTTCCCTCATGTAAAACCACAAAGCCACACCTGAGTTACTCAAATGCTTGAAGGTGATTGGTTAAGAGGTGGAAACATCTCCTTTTAACAGGTAAGGCAGTAAAACACGAGGCTCATAAATAAGTCAGGTTTGCAGCAGTAACTTCAAAAAGGTAAAACATTTAAACACAAGCTACTTTCTCTGTTAACATTATGAATACATCAGAATCCCTTAAACTTAATAAAAACCTCTGTGGTCAAAAGTTTGGAGTGCTAATAATCCCCCTCTTCATTATGATAAACATTGAAACAAAAAGATATTCTCACAAAGGTTGCTAACTGTGTTTGTTCCCTTTTCTGTCACATTAAAAGCACATAGTTTTGATTAGAAACAACACTACACTTACACTGTAGCACTAGTTCCCTCTTCAGTACGTAAACAATAAAACTTAACTGTGGATAAAAACAGTAAATAAATACCATAAATTAAAGACTAAATCTAGAAAGTTAGAAAGCACACATACCACTGCTGCAGCCACTCTTTGCTTCTCCAGGGCACAATGACGGTTATTAGATTGTCATCAGCTTGACTTACTAAAAGGGGGCTTGAGAAAATAGGTTTCTAACACAACAGTGACGCATCCTTGACATTTAACAGTTAATACGAAAATCACCCTTTACCAGCAGCGACCACACTTGCAGCGCTTTGTTGTTTTGGAAATTGATCACATTATTGGAAGAGAGAGGCAGCAGCGGAGCAGTGGGAGTATTGAACAGACTGTTTGAAGTGAATGCTGTTAAACCACAACAGTAAGGGGAATAACAGTCAGCTGAGGGGCTGTGAAGATATTAAAGGCCATGAAACTACAGTTGAACAAAAACATGGAACTCCACTTGGAAACTTTAGTTCTTAAATCAAACGCCCGACGCCCACTCTTCCAAAACGACTGCTCTGTGCAGACAGAGAAGCCTCTGCTGTTTCAGTGTTAAATACCTTATCTCTTGTATCTCTGTATTTGTTGTAAAGTAAGCTAACTGTCTTTATTGTGTATATAATCATGAGAGATTTTGAAACAGTGCTGAATTGAGCAGTATGTTCTTGAATGTAACCTTTATTCTTTATGCAACAAAGCTACACCAACTGGTTCGCAATTTAAGAAGGGTTAGAGCTCAGGCAAGGCAAGGCAGCTTTATTTGTATAGCGCATTTCATACACAAGTGCAGCTCAATGTGCTTTACATTAAAAGATTAAAAGCATTGGAGACATTACTACCTTACTACTGGTGCCAGCTGATGACCAAACACTCATTTTTTTATGAAATATCAATCAATCAACCTTTATTTGTATAGCGCCAAATCACAACAAACGTTATCTCAAGACGCTTTTACAAACATAGCAGGTCTAAACCACTCTATGTTAAATTATGAACAGAGACCCAACACCAAGACAGGATAAGACTCAGTCTTACCCCACCTTAATCCACCATGAGCATTGCACCTCGCAGTGTTTAGCAAGTTACAGCGGCGAGGAAAAACTTCCTTTAACAGGCAGAAACCTTGAGCAGAACCAGACTCATGTCAGACTCGTCAGACGCATGTCCATATCAGCTGGAGTCTGGAACGTCCACAGCAGGAGGACGTCTACAGCAGCTCAGAGGAACCTACGAGACAAGGGAGCTCAGGGACTCCAGAAAGGTCTATGGTTAGTAACTTTAATGGGACAGGTAGAGTTAAAGTAAGTGATGAAGGGGTTGGGGAAGGGGGTGAGCTAGGATCCTAGTGTGTCAGTGCACCAGTTCCCCCCAGCAGTCTAAGCCTATAGCAGCATAACTAAGAGCTGGTCCAAGCCTGAGCCAGCTCTAACTATAAGCTTTATCAAAAAGGAAAGTTTTAAACCTACTCTTAAAAGCTGATAATTCTAAAAAGCCTAAATACCCATTACAATCATTCACAACATGTTTACACTTAGACTGGGACATTCATTTGAAGCTACAATATTTAACATGCGTTCGCGTAATGACATTAACCACCAAATAAGTTTCCCCTTCACCACCGTGGTCCTGTACCATGCCCACATGGCTGCTGATACTGCACCAATCTGTCTGTCACCTCACCACTGTGGTGAAGAGGGAACTGTGGCTGAAGCTTAACTAGCTGATCTATGTGACAACCCTCACCTATGTTCACTAGCTGTGTGCAGTAAGTAAAAGAACAAGATCTAAAGGTGACTAAAGGAGTTTACTCCAAAAGTTCATTTGGCTCAGAGCTCAGACAACCAGCAGACATGCTGATCATGATGTCTCCTGGGTGCCTCCCATTTGAGGTTTTCTGTAGATAGATAGATAGATAGATAGATAGAGAGAGAGAGAGAGAGAGAGAGAGAGAGAGAGAGAGAGAGAGAGAGAGAGAGAGAGAGAGAGATAGATAGATAGATAGATAGATAGATAGATCTTTATTTGTCCTTAATAAGGAGATTTTTTTGCCACAGTCTGTACAGGAATACATGTATAAACACAATAAACAATAAACATCCACCGAGCCTCACTAACAAAGGTGCACATCATCCCACATATGAACACACCGGATACATATGAACACACAGGACACATATGAACACATATGAACACAGGACACATATGAACACACAGGACACATATGAACACACTGGACACATATGAACACACCGGATACATATGAACACACAGGACACATATGAACACATATGAACACAGGACACATATGAACACACTGGACACATATGAACACACAGGACACATATGAACACACTGGACACATATGAACACACACAGGACACATATGAACACACAGGACACATATGAACACACAGAACACATATGAACACATATGAACAAACACAGGACACATATGAACACACACAGGACACATATGAACACACACAGGACACATATGAACACACAGGACACATATGAACACACACAGGACACATATGAACACACAGGACACATATGAACACACACAGGACACATATGAACACACAGGACACATATGAACACACAGAACACATATGAACACATATGGACACACACAGGACACATATGAACACACACAGGACACATATGAACACACACAGGACACATATGAACACACAGGACACATATGAACACACAGGACACATATGAACACACAGGACACATATGAACACACAGAACACATATGAACACACAGGACACATATGAACACACCGGACACATATGAACACACACAGGACACATATGAACACACAGGACACATATGAACACACAGGACACATATGAACACACAGGACACATATGAACACACAGGACACATATGAACACACAGGACACATATGAACACACCGGACACATATGAACACACACAGGACACATATGAACACACAGGACACATATGAACACACAGGACACATATGAACACACTGGACACATATGAACACACAAGACACATATGAACACACAGGACACATATGAACACACTGGACACATATGAACACACAGGACACATATGAACACACAGGACACATATGAACACACTGAACACATATGAACACACAGGACACATATGAACACACAGGACACATATGAACACACAGGACACATATGAACACACAGAACACATATGAACACACAGGACACATATGAACACACCGGACACATATGAACACACACAGGACACATATGAACACACAGGACACATATGAACACACAGGACACATATGAACACACAGGACACATATGAACACACAGGACACATATGAACACACAGAACACATATGAACACACAGGACACATATGAACACACAGGACACATATGAACACACAGGACACATATGAACACACAGAACACATATGTACACACTGAACACATATGAACACACAGGACACATATGAACACACAGGACACATATGAACACACTGAACACATATGAACACACAGGACACATATGAACACACAGGACACATATGAACACACAGGACACATATGAACACACAGAACACATATGAACACACAGGACACATATGAACACACCGGACACATATGTACACACTGAACACATATGAACACACAGGACACATATGAACACACAGGACACATATGAACACACCGGACACATATGAACACACACAGGACACATATGAACACACAGGACACATATGAACACACAGGACACATATGAACACACTGGACACATATGAACACACAGGACACATATGAACACACAGGACACATATGAACACACTGGACACATATGAACACACAGGACACATATGAACACACACAGGACACATATGAACACACAGAACACATATGAACACACAGGACACATATGAACACACAGGACACATATGAACACACCGGACACATATGAACACACAGGACACATATGAACACACAGGACACATATGAACACACAGAACACATATGTACACACTGAACACATATGAACACAGGACACATATGAACACACAGGACACATATGTACACACAGGACACATATGAACACAGGACTCATATGAACACACAGGACACATATGAACACACAGGACACATATGTACACACAGGACAAATATGTACACACAGGACACATATGAACACACAGGACACAGATGTACACACAGGACACATATGAACACACAGGACACATATGAACACACAGGACACATATGTACACACAGGACACATATGAACACACAGGACACATATGAACACAGGACACATATGAACACAGGACACATATGAACACACAGGACACATATGTACACACAGGACACATATGAACACACTGGACACATATGAACACACAGGACACATATGTACACACAGGACACATATGTACACAGGACTCATATGAACACACAGGACACATATGAACACAGGACTCATATGAACACACAGGACACATATGAACACACAGGACACATATGAACACACAGGACACATATGAACACACAGGACACATATGAACACACAGGACACATATGAATACACAGAACACATGAACACACAGGACACATATGTACACACAGGACACATATGAACACACAGGACACATATGTACACAGGACACATATGAACACACAGGACACATATGAACACACAGGACACATATGAACACACAGGACACATATGAACACACAGGACACATATGTACACACAGGACACATATGTACACACAGGACACATATGAACACACAGGACACATATGAACACACAGGACACATATGTACACACAGGACACATATGTACACACAGGACACATATGTACACACAGGACACATATGAACACACAGGACACATATGAACACACAGGACACATATGTACACACAGGACACATATGTACACACAGGACACATATGTACACACAGGACACATATGAACACACAGGACACATATGAACACACAGGACACATATGTACACACAGGACACATATTTACACACTGAACACATATGAACACACAGGACACATATGTACACACAGGACACATATGTACACACCGAACACATATGAACACACAGAACACATATATGCACATCGGACACATGAGGGGTTATATTCCTCAGGAGATAAGGCTCACAGAGTCAGTGACATCTGTAAAATCTCCTCTTAAGACCCATTTTGACTTCATCCTTTTAACTGCTTTTTATTTTTATTTATCATTAAATTTTAGTTTTTATCCAACTAATTAATTGATTTAATTTGATTTGATTAGTTTTGTATTCTTTTTTAATTTATTTTTCATTTACATTTCAATGTTCTTCATTTATCCTTTTCCATTTTGCCCTTTCACCGATGTCATGTCTTCTTCTTAAATTCTTTTTATTTTATTGTCCTTTCATGCTTTTATTTTCTTATCTATTTTTATTTATTCATTTATTTATCTATTTAAAAAAACAAAAAAAACAATGATTTATTGGTCTACTGTCTCACCACTTTATTCTGTTTAATTTGCATTTATTCTTCTTAATCTTTTGCATTGTATTTTGGTTTTGCATTGTTAGAGTTCCTACACTCCTCTCTGTCTGTTAAAGGTTTACTTTGTCTTCTGAATCCGGCCATGCTTTGCTCATCAAAGCACTTTGACCTTTTTTAAAGGTGCTATACAAATAGCATTAAGCAAATGTTCCAGTAGCATGCCCTTGAACCTGCCATCTGCCTACTCTCCTCTGTAGCCATCATCCTCTGTGATTGTGTATTTGAACACTTTATCTGCCTTGTCTGGCTGTAATGAATCTTCCTTTTTAAAAAGCACTTTGTGACATTAAGAAAAGTGCTTCAGATGTTGAGATCTTTATTAAGACTTGTAGAGCTTGCTTACTTGTTAAGAAGCTTGTCTCGTAGCTTTAAGGAAGAAGACCGTCCTCCATAATATCAGGTCACAGTCCATGAAATATAATTTGTACTTGAAAGTTTCAGCACTGTCTTTCGGCTCTCACCTGTTCTTTGAACACTAAGGAGGTTTTGAGTCATGGGAGAAAGCTGACCTCTATATATGGCTCATCTATTTCAATTTCAAAGTTTCAGCTGAACAGGTGTACACACTGTCCTAACACTCGGGTCTTATATTCCCTGAGGGGTATTAAAAGCTCTAAGAGTTGAGTTATGACTGTGAAAACAAAAGGCAGGATGTTGTCTGTTGAAGTTTTACATTTAGAAATCCACAATTTGTCATATTTCTAGTTTTACACCATCGACCATTTTATAAGTGGAATGTTTTTTTGTTTTTTGTAGATAAAGATCCCTTATCTTTGGACAAAACATTCACATTTTCCGCTCGATGTTCCTCTCGGTTTTAAACAAGTTGTCAGAACTTTCACAATCGGTTGCAAGCATCCTCAAAATAATAAACAGCCGTCTGACGGATCGGAAAAACCCGCCGCTACAATATCCTGTTTATTTCAACGAGGTTTGGTGTTTTGGTCAAAACCAGACACTCACTGAATATTAAAATTAATCAGGAGAATCTTTCCTCTAACATGTAGGTAAAACTGCTCTGTTTTCTTTAGATGGTGACTTTGTTTAGTCTCAAATGATGAGCGACTTCAACTGAGTCACTCATCTCATGTCTCCCGTTGTCATTCCTGTCTACAGTCACATAATTCTGGTCAACTTAGTCATAAGACTTTCACTGTCTGACACTACATTATTCTATTTGTCTCTGTCTGTAATTTAATTACAGCACTGACTCAGAGCTCAAAGCTTTTGTTTCAGAAAGACAAGAAGTGAGTTACGATGAAACATATTTATTTGTCGTGCAGTGTAGAAAATCTGTGCAAAGATACAGAATGTTAAAAACTTATTTACACACTAAAGTCGTGAAAAAATGCTGCTGTAGAAACTGTAGAGTGAAAAAGAAATATCAAAAAGGTCCGAGGTGAAGACACGAAAACACTCCGAGGAGTCAGTAAAGGTTGGTCTTCTTCATTATGGACAAGAACTCCTGCTCATTGACCTCGCCGTCCCCATCTCGGTCCGCTTCATCGATCATTTCCTGAAAGGAGGAGAAACAAGTTCTCATTAGTTTGTTCACTTTAAATAATAAGAAATAGAAGATGAATAATACACTTTATTCACATGGCACTTTTCAGAAGTGTTAAAAAGCGCTTTACAAATAAAAAAAAGAAGAGAAGATTAAATAACAAATAGAACAAAACAAAATAAAATAAAATAAATGTGAGGAAGTCAATGATTAACATATTTTAAAAACAGGAAGTTAAGCAACATAAGAGCTGGAAAAAGACAGAAATTGAGAAGTAAGAATAAAAGGTAGACCATGAAATATGAAAAGGAATAAAACAAGTCAAAAAAGGTAAAAACAAAAAAAACACAATAGAATAAAAAGAAATAAAACAAGTAAGGGGAATACAAGTAACTAAAGATAAGAGATCAAAAGAGAAAAGATAATAATAATAATTATTATGCATTTTATGAATAACACACATTACATTTAGAGCAAACCTCAAAGTGCTAGATATGAGTGCTACGAGATTAATGATAAATGCTGCCTTTGATAAAAGCAGCGTCGGTAGGATTAAAACGCTCAGATAACATCTCCTGTAAAAACATATCTATAAAAAAATGTGTTTTTAAAAGTTTTTAAAAGTTCAACATCTCGTCATTAACTGGAAAAACCCTGACTCCTACTCGGACTGAGAAAACATGTCACGCAGGGCACCACAGCACCCAAGTTCCTCAGAAATAACCGACCATGAAAAAGTTGTTCTAATATCACGTACAAGAACTTAACAACTACAGGGGGGACAAGTGTTCTGGTCTCTAATAGTCCAATTAGGATTTATGGCCATTTTAAGAAGCGTTATTAAATTGAAAAAGACTAAATTCTCTGATTCCAGCACCTGAACTGTGAATCCTCTGATTTGTATCTTTATGAAGTTAAAACCTTGTGTGTTTGACAAACAAAGACATTTTGAGATTTACCCTGGGCTTTGGAAAACAGGGAAAATTATTTTTAGAAGTCTCTCTTTTACAGCCTCTTTGACTTTTACTGAGCAGAGAAATCAAAGCAGATTTCCGGTTTTGAGTCTCTGATTCTAGAAGTTGTTGATTGATAAGGAAGTAAAATTATTCATAGCTTCCTGTTTTATCCTTTCAATAAATTCCCTTCAGACATCCACAATGAAATAGTCATAAAATACTGCATTAAATCATAAAGTGGTAACTTTTTCTTTCACTTGTGATTCTGAAAACAAGACAAGTGAAACATTTCCATGAGGTTTGAGAAAACTTTGTAGAGGTCACATCTGATGCTGTTATTGGGATGGAGTAACACAAGACTGGTAACGGAAACAGCACAAGCATCACGGGCCTGAATTAACTGCAAACAAACTATGAAGGGGGTATCTACATGAGATTCCATTTCATGATTTAACCTGGTTTCTCTCTTTCTAAATAATGAACTGCAAAATATAAAAACAGCCGTCCATTCATACACGGATGACTTGAATATGAATTCAGTTATACGAATGACTGTACCAGCCGTCGACCAGGAAGTGTCATATTTAAATGATCAGACGACACCGCCATCCTCAGCCTGCTGCACAGGGACACAGATCCCTCATCATATCACACTGAGACACACAGGTTTGTTCAGTGGTGATGCCAACTACCTTCTTTCTAATGACAAGAAAACTCTCCTGTGCTACATTTCACAACAGTGACTTCCAAATGAGGAAACCTGCACACTGAAGTGAAGTTTTAATGAAGGTGTACTCGGTTTATTTTGGGATTTAAGTTTTGTAAGATAATGTTTAGAGTTCTCTTTGGTTTTTTTCCTGGGGTTTTGATCATTTAGATGGCAGGTGTTGCTTCCACATGTGCTTATATTACATCAAAGTGAGCTCCCTCTGAGACTGAACACTGTTTTAGCCAGGGCAATGTTGCATTCTTGCCTTAGGATAGATTTGACCATGTAGGGTTGGGAAAGTGTTGGTGCATGTAACATATAACAGCATTGCATGTCACCTGAGACTACTTTACCTGCAGTTCCTCATCAGTGAGGTTTTCACCCAGCTCTTTGGCAACTCTTTTGAGATTCTTGAAAGAGATTTTTCCTGTACCGTCATCATCGAACAGCCGGAAAGCCTTCAAAATCTCTTCTTTGGAGTCTTTGTCACCCTTTCAAAATAAAGATGAGATAAGATATTACTTTATTGAACCTGAGGGGGGGGGGGATTCAGTTGTTGCAGCAACCCAGACATTAGTACGATCAAGAAATATATATATATAAATATATATAAATATATATATAAATGTTACAAATGGAATTTAGATGAATACAAATGTTACAAATTGATTAAATAGAAGTAATTACAGGCGGTATTAAAAAATGATTCAGTAGTGACAGGTTGACATGGTGTGATTATGGCTTGATAATGACAGATTAAGCAATAGAATACATAAATATGGGTGTATAATATGGCCGTAAGTTGTAGTAAACAATAATAATGTAATATAATATAATAATAATATGCAATATGCATTACTGCATGAGAGTCAGTACGAGAAGAGATGATGGGGTGTGACAGATAATGCAGGGATGGTATGAATCTGTTCGGTGGCGGTGGTGGCGGGGGGGGGGGGGGGGGGGGGGGCGTTCAGTTTGCACCATGGGCGGATGATGCGTTGACTGAACGAGCTCCCCGTCATGCTCATCATGGAGAGGGTGACGACATGACAATCTCATTATAATTAACCACATATTCCCTACCAATCAAAACTTTGGAAACACCTCGTCATTCAAGGGTTTGTATTTATTTTAATTATTTCAAACACTGTAGATTAATACCAAACACATCAAAACTATGAAAAAACATATATGGAATTATTTAATGGACAAAAAAAGTGTTAAACAAATCAGAATCTGTTTTATATTTTAGATTCTGTAAAGTAGCCCCCTTTTTCCTTCATGACAGCTTTGCATACTCTTGGTATTCTCTCAGTCTGCTTCATGAAGTGGTCTCCTGGAATGGTTTCTGATTAACATGAGCCTTGTCAAGAGTTCATTTGTAGAATGACTTGCCTTCTTAATGTGTTTGAGACCATCAGTTGTGTAATCCATATTATGGCAAAACCATAGTATTTACTGAATTTCCCCCGGGATAAATAAAGTATTTCTGATTCTGATTATTTCATGGTTTTGATGTCTTCAGTATTAATCTACAATGTTTAGAATAATTAAAAGAAATACAAACCATTGAAGGAGCAGGTGTGTCCAAACTTTCGACTGGTAGTGTAGGTTAATTCTGTGGTTTTTTTAAAGCTTTATAAAAGCCTTCGCATTTTCTGTGACTCTTAAAACTGGAAATTGATTTGCATGTATTCCATTTTTCCATTTGTGCTCAGGTTCTCACTCTCAATGAATTTCCAGGTTATGTCATGCAGGTGTGTTACACTCACCGTCTTCAGTGTCATTATACTAAGAAAGGTATTGAAGTCAATTGTTCCAGAGCCTTCTTTATCAACATCTGCAATCATCTGCTTGATTTCCTCCTTCTTGGGTTCAAACCCCAGAGCTCTCATAGCAACCTGTGGCACAGACAGAGACACACAACAAACCTGAAGCTCCTGTTGCACAGTAATCAAGGTGTTTCTGAATCATTTGAACCACAGGGTAAACTACAATCAAACCTTCAGCTCCTTCACGTCTATGATCCCAGTCCCATCCGTGTCAAAGAGATCAAAAGCCTCTTTAATTTCTTGTTTTTGATCTTCAGTTAAATCATTTCTCAGACCTGGCTTCTTCCTTTGGCTCGTGGAAGAGGCTGGTTTTCGGTAAGCTGAAGCCTGAAAAGCAAAGAAATGAGCAGAAGGTGGATCAGGAACTCATAATGTATGTTTTTAACCTCGAAGTCAACTGTTACTATGATGCCAGCTAACTTTAGCTACCTGTTAGCTAACTTTAGCTACCTGTTAGCAGGTAGCTAACACGTTTATCTAATTTCCTGCCAGCTTAAAACGATACATTCAACTACATTTTCAAAAGAGCATACATTAAACTTTTCTTAAAATACTCTTTAACAATATTTACCATTTAATTCAACGATTCTGACACCCAAAAGTCCACTCTTTGGTGTGATACTCGAATGTCAACAAAACAAATAACGGCTGTATCGTCATCTGTTGAGTGGCAGCCGCGTTAACCAATAGAAACCATGAAACCTCTCTGACGCGAACATGTCATCCAATCAGGAGACAAAGAGGGCGGGTTTTTAAGAGGTTCAGCCAATGAGTGAACTCGTCTGTCGTCTCCGAGCAACCAGGAAACACTACGCATGCGCAGTATGTTACTAATCGTGCTGGAGCAGCTGGTCAGATGGATGAGACCCTAACATGAATGTTTTACATTAATGAGTGAAGGTAACGTGTTCTTTGCTTTATACTCTTTATTGTGCAGATATGAGACTCCTGCTTTATCATGTGACTTATTCACAGGTTCATTTATAAGCAGGCCTTTCTCTCTATCAAGACATTAGCACGTTAGATTAGCCTCATAAGTGCTGCTTGATCCAGACCTGTTGAGTTGTGCATGCTAATATCATTGCAGCTTAAATTACTCAAACCACCTACTTAAATGTAGTTGCTTTTGTGCACCATAATGTATCAGCAAATCTACTTTGTTTGCATCAAATATCCATCCATCCACTTCTTGTGAAACTTAGAGCTGGCTACTTCTGATCAGATCACTCAGGAGACATGATAATGACAGGTTTGAACAGCTTTAAGTACCACCGTTCACTCCTGACATTCATACGTGTGTCTGAAAGCATATGACAATTTGTGATCAGATCTCACATTCTTGCTTTTAATGTAAATAGACATTTTGCCTACTATGCATACTATCATCTGCACAGCCTGCATGGGCTTACAAGACACCATCAATTTGTACAATCCAGGGTGAGAGCGCACAGCACGATCATTCCTTGTAAGGAAACTGAGGGAGAAAATTCTAACAGAATTAAAGAAAATAATACAAATAAAAATGACTTTGTGACTGCCTGCTCTCTTCGGCTACTCTTAATTTTGTTTTATTTTTGACAATCACAAGAGGAAGCTCCCCTGTTCTTTTGTTTATATGTTATTGCAATAGAATGACTAAAGAACAAAAAACCTTGGAAAGGCAACATGGACAAAAAACAGTCGGACTACAATCACCTTTCCCATTTTCCAGGGAAGGGGTTTATTATACGATGGAAATATTTGAAGCGGACTTAAGAAAGACTGTGATACCGAGGTGTTAAATGCCAAAGAAATTGTATTGTAAACTGTGTCATTCCAAATAATAAAAAAAAAAAATGCACACTACTTAAAAAGACTATCTTGATATCTTGATACAAAATAAGCAAGTTTAAACATATCAAAATTAAACAACCAATTTAGATTTTGCACATCTGTCCATCACAATATTTCAAGCTTTTTACAGGCAATTTGTTGAAACAATATTTCTCTGAGGTCATAATAATTTGCACAGTACACACATCATACATCTCAAAGAGTCTGTTTTGTTTTGGGATATTTTTTAATGGACTGACCTCAATGGCCTCAGATATATCAACCAATATTTCCTGATGTGTTTGTTACTAAATATAAGATGAGCCAATGTAAATCTGTCTTTCCCTTTCTAATCAAGGCCTCTGAGGTAATGCTGGGAAGTACGGTCATAAACCATCGACAGCATGTTGGACTGCAGAAGCTCTCTGCACTGGCTGGAATCACACACTCCTCTTTGGGCCCGAACAAAAAGTACAAGTTTATCCAAGATGACGCCAGTGGGGAGTCCGCTCTTGTGTGCTCCTGTTTCCGCATCCTTGAGAACCTGGATCTGACCTGCGCAGTGGGTCAGATAGTTAACGAGACTGTTCGAGCCCACCAGAGGGTCTATCATACCGGGTCAGGATGCCTGCTGTTCCTCGCCGGAGCATGGAGTCGTGTCGCTCTGGAGTGCCTTCAGAGAGGAATCTCAGTGGCGAACATCATCACGGCGATGTCTGAAGGGATGGATATATGCATCGATGTTTGCAGAAAATACAGTGTGTCAATTGATAGCCTTGGTATGGAACAATCACAGAGTAGCACTGCAAAATCTAATGGTTCAGGGCTTCAGCTGTCAAATAAATCCATCAAGGATGCTTCACAAGCTTTGTGGCAAAGCAAAGGGTCAAGAAATGTTGGTCTTAACGTGAGTGGACAAAGAAAAGTAAAACTCAGCAGACATTTTTGTGAAGCTAGATCTGAAAATGTCTCGACAGAACTGCAAAATCCTCAGCCTAAACCTCCAGACGTTGCACACATTGCAGAGTGTCTGAGTCATGGTTGTGTGGACGCAATGAGTTTGGTAGTTGAAGCCAGCCGAGTACAGTCCAAAAGCAGCCAACAAGATACCACCTGTTCCATGTTTGATGTTTCTAAAGTCATGACTTGTGTGCTGCCTGGTTTACCAGAGCAACAGGCGTGCACCGTACCGGGCTGCGTCCTTCTCTTATCTGCCGAACAGGCCTCGGTTGCACATCACTTGAAAGGATATCCCCTGAAGGTTGTTCTCATTAATGGAGATCTATCAGGAACTTATCGTCATCTTGGCTTTAAAAGGCCATCGGATATGCGGCGTGTGAGTACAGAGACTGATTTGCCGTGCTCAAGCAAAGAGGAAGTGTGGATGGAAAAGGTTATCACAGTTCTGTTGAGCCTGGAAGTGAACCTGATACTAGTCAGCGGGCTTGTAAGTGAAAAAGTGATTCAACGCTGTTCTAGACATCACATACTTGCGGTGGAAAAAGTAAAGGTTTCCGTTTTGAAAGCACTCGCTGATTCAGCGGGAGCTGTCCCAGTGACTTATGCCACGCAGTTAAGTCAGCACTGTGTTGGCACTGGAGTGAAGGTAGCAGTGTGGAGGGACCTCAGCAGCTATGAGGCGAAATCGACGATAGCTGTGAATATTTTCACTGGAGGCCACAGCGAGTTGGTCACTGTGGTTCTCACTAGCTGTGTCGAGGGGAAGCTGCAGGCCCTAGAGGACCAGTTCTGGGCTTGTGCGTATCGTTTACATCATGCACTGAAGGACAAAACCCTCCTGCCCGGTGCTGGAGTGGCAGAAATGCTTTGTATTCATCGCCTCAAAAAGCAAGCAGAGAGGGACGCTACCCAGCAAACCAAGGCAGGAGCAGCAGCTAACCCTTACAGGAGTGTGATAGTACACCTCATGGCGGACGGGTTAATAGATTACATATCCACTGTAATGGTTAACACTGGAAAGTTTTCCAAACCCCAGGCCAGGACTGCTGTGAGTCAGCAACTACAGGACTGCAATGATAATCAGGACATCGCTTCAAGTTTCTCACAGCTTTTCTTAGAAGGTGAAGAAGAGGATGGGGTCGTTTCCTCACCTGTGAGAGCTGCTGATGCACCATCAGCTAAGGTGTATGATAATCTGAGTGTGAAGCAGGAAGCGTGGAGGAAAGCCTTAGATCTGGTTTTCTTGGTCTTACAGAGTGACTCAGAAGTTATCACGGGCATTGACCCAAATGAGGCAGTGAAGGAGAATCTGATGCTGTTATGACCTGAATCTAAAGAACCGTCTGAAAATGTTTACAATACAACACAATGTATTTTTCTGATTGGTTAAAAGAATAAAGAGTTTTTGTATTCTTTCTGTTCTTGTCATCAGTATGGTTACAGATATGAACATTTCCATGAAAGTGGTGCTACTGTACTGTTACGCCCGGCCTAGAGTGTAACACAAATATGATCCTCTCCTTCCTCACTCCCAAGGCAAATAAACAAACCAAATCTCTGCAGTCCAAAAACAGGTGGTGGACTTAATTCCTAACTGTGATTGAACTTTACCCTTAACCCTTACCCTTGATAATGGTCAGTTGACGGTTTCTCATCCTAACCACTTGAAGATTTCAGAATTGGTTTGCATCATATCCTCTTTACAACACTTATGCACAAGTTCATCCCTCTGTGGCAAATTGGTTCTGACTGGAACAGGTAGCTAAATTGAGCCCCGCCTGACTAGACTGAAGGGCTCTGCTCACCCCTACTCCCTCCCTGAGAGAAGGGAAGAGAGGAGAGAGAGAGAAAGCGTAAAGAGTGAGATAATGAATGAGGAGAAGATGACGTATGGGGCAGGGGAAGCAGAGTCAGAGTGGGAGGCCCGAATTTGGATTAGGTTTGGGCATGAATTCCACTGACAAATATTGTAGGTTAGGGTTAGGCAAGAACTCCGAGTGGTTAGGGTTAGGGTAAGTGTTTGGGTGTGATGATAGATTGCGAGAAAGCCCAAAGGTTAGGGTTAGGAATCAAGTCCACTGACAAGTACTGTGGTTTATTTGTCAAACACAAGAGAACTTAATACAACTTCAGGGAGAGTAAAGGCCAAAACAACAAGCAGAACATCTCCTTGCTCGACATTCTAACTTTCCTCCCAGAACAAAAACACTAGAAGAAAAGACAAAAACTGTCCCTACCTCCTGAACTGAAAACAGGAGAAAACAAATACAACAAAAGAAAACGGCAACTCTCCCCTACCTCTGTGCCGGACTGCTTAAAAGAACATGGTCATCGCAAAAACAACATACTGGTACATCTAAAATCCTCACAAGCTCCATAAAGAAGACATTGAAGTGTGGTTTTGGACATGTTTTACCTTTCTGCATGGATAGACTGAGCACAAGGTGAAGGCATGCACAAGGCCACAGTCAGCTCTGTTTTATGGACTAAGGGTAATTCCTGAAAAGTATGCATCACCATCTAAATAATCCTCATTGTATTATTCTTCATACATTGCCCTAATGTTTAACATGGAACTTTATTACAAAATGTAAAAACTCATGTTTGTTTTCTCAAGTCGGGCTCTTTTATTCTTCTTTGGATTTGAACGCAGCACCTTTAAGAAAACTTTTCAGATAGCTAAAATGACAATTAAATTCCAACATGGGAATAAAATAATGGCTGACATTAAAGACACTGATTATTTGCTGTGATGGCAAAGATAAGGGTTGAATCAGATTAATATAATATCAACCTGTGAACAAAAATTGTTTAACCTTTATTAAACGGGCGCATTGGGCATGAGGAAGACGGGCGAGTTGTTCTGCGTTCACCCTTTTCAACCGAGCGCCATCCTCCTCCCGTCCAATCCGCGGTGGCCACCTGCAGCACCTGATGGAAAGCAAAGAAAAGAGAGCACACGCACAGAGAGGAGGGAGGCAAGAGAGATTATTCTTATGACCTATGACATATAACCCACAGTCATAACAGTACCTATGTTCTACCACATGGGGGAGACAAATGATAATATGACAGTAGTCCATGTGACTCTTTAGTCTAAGCTGATGCATAGATACAGACTCAATTCTCCCTAAATATCTAAATACAGACACACATTTAGCTGTTTCAAATATCTGAATAAAACTGAGATTGAAAGTTAAAAGATCACCGATGGGTAAAGGACACCAATTTTTATTCCCAGGTTAATAGTCATCTGATTCACCCTTTATCTTCGCCATCACAGCAAATAATGAGTGTCTATCAAGTCAGACATCATTTTATTCCCATGTTGATATTTAATTGTCATAGTTTTCTTAAAGGTGCTGAGTTCAAATCCAAAGAAGAATGAAAGAGCCAGACTTAAGAAAGCACACAGGAGTTTTTACATTTTGTAATGCAATGTATGAAGAATAATAACATGAGGATTATTTAGATGGTCATGCATACTTTTCAGGAATTACCCTTAGTCCATAAAACAAAGCTGACTCTGCATGCCTTGACCTTGTGCTCAGTCTATCCATGCAGAAAGGTAAAACATGTCCAAAACCACACTTCAAAGTCTTCTTTATGGAGCATGTGAGGAATTTGGATGTACCAGTCTGTTTTTTTAGTCTATGCCCATGCTGCTTCATTAAGTGTCTTGGCCAGTGCTTCTCACATTGGACACGGCTTCCCTGCCAGAGGTGGTGGTTTTATGACCTCCTGTGTCACAACGGGAACGGTTGATTTTGAAGGAACGCCTCCGTATACAGAACAGTTTTTCTTGAGCCTCATTAGGTTGTACTTTTTTAAAGGTGAACTAAAGGTAATGACGGCTTTTAAGGGGTTATTAAAGATGATTGGATTCTGGAAATGTAACTTCCTTCAAGATCACAGAGAGGTCACAAGGGTGCAATCAAGATAAATGTGTATTGGAAAAGTCTAAAAAATCCCCAAAACAGAAGTGATCTCAAAGCCCGCTCGTTATCGTTAGAGTTTCCGATCGTGTGCATGCTGTGTTTGGAGGTGTAAGTAACTAAAACGCTTTAGAGCTTCCACTTCCTCTAAGATCAAAGGGAGGGAGCTTCACGTCGCTAAAAATAGTGACGTGAAATTAAAAAAGACTGAACCATGGAGCCACAGTAACCTTGAGTCAGGCATCAGTCAGCGATGGGGAGAGGATGACATAACAATCACAACATGGAGAAGGAAATTGGAAAGGCATAATTGGTGAAACATTGAGCGAGTGAGAGTTCAGGCTGAGTTCATGTTTTACTGTTACTTACTTCTTCTGCACGTACAGAGCCAGGGACTGATGTCATTCTGAAACCTTGTCCAGAGTTGGACTTCTGCCTTTGGAGCTCTATTTCTTAGATTTAAATGGGATCCTCAAAGTTGTTTGAAAAAAGAGAGATCTTTTTGTTTTATAGTTAGATAAAAGTTTGAAAACTGGTATTCAAACTTTTAAATCAAGGTTTAATGAAACAACTGTGCCCGTGGAACTTCAAGTTACTTTCTGTCACCTTTTAAGCCGTAGTCATCAGTATGGAGGGGAACAAAAAATTCCTGTGACACAACCGATACCAGAGTGTGTCAGACGTGTTTATTTTTAGAAAGACACTTGCAAACCATAAATCTTGTTTATTTTTCCCACAGTCAATGCTCACATTCTGTTGTACTGTTCATAACATATGTAAGAAAAGGTAAAGTTGATTAGAGATACTGGTGTGATTATGGCCATCATGTGTAGCCATGTGAAGGTTACTGTTATGATATTAATTCACTCAGTTTTACCAGGTTAAGGTCCTATGCACCAACTCTCATCAAAGTAACCACCCATTTATAAAACATTGTTTTTTTTCTAATCCATACAAATTTGAGATCGAACAGAGAATTCATTATTATCTGATGATGCTTGGTAGGTTGCTTTCATGGCTTTGGTTTCGTCTGTGGATGCAGTTGTGGTGATTTTGTCTCATCTTTGGTTTCACATGCTGTTTCCGTTTGATCTGCACAAAAGCGACTAGAATGACTTATGGTACTCGTGCAGCTCTGCACATGCAAGAAGTGCTGCACCGGGCTGATTTCACTAAAAATGAACTGTCACGTCATCTTAGATTTTTAATTTTATCATGTACTAAATTTCAAACAGTCTTCAGTGAACACATGACGTTTAATCTGGTCGTGGAAGGTGTGTCCTTGTTACAATTTGACATAAGGAGAAGTTGTGCATGATTACTGCACTAATCCTGTGCACTCTTCAAACCCATCAGCCATCGTCTGAAAACCATAAACCTCTGAGGGTGATAGCAAACTTTTCAAGCCTTTGATGATCCAGGAGATTATCTGACCAGCGGCTGATCCAGAAGGTGGCTTAAGGTGGCATGGCCTCATCTGAGGTCTGATTGGCCACCCCAGCTGGCACCCAAAATCATAGACCATGGCTGTTTCCGAAACGGCCTGCTACATACTACTTACTAATGTAGTAGGCAGTAGGTATTGCCTACTAAATACTGCGTTTGAATTTAGTATGTAGTATGACTGTTCTGTTCGATCTGTCATGCAGCATGCTGAGCCAGACTTCGCTGGATTTCCGGTTTCGGAAAGCGGAAGTAAAGCCGATAAATAAAATGCTTATTTAGCATCCATTTATGATTTAAAAAGTTAGGAAGTGGTTTATATGTAATTTGATAACTTTCACAGCACCCAAAAACGGATTTCCTCCAGTCAAAAAATGAGGAAAAAGAAAAAGTGGAACAAGCGCTGTGCATTATGGGAAACAGTACGCGAGGCAGACTGGTCCGATGCATACTGAGATATTTTCCCGTATCAGTAGACATCCGGGGAGTTTTGGCATACTGCAGATTTTGCTCTTGTTCACATACTACTTACTACATACTGAATTTTGGACATATCAGTACGTACTGCTAGTATAGTAGGCGATTTCGGAAACAGCCCATGATTGGCTATCTGGCCTTGTCAGAGGCAGGATTTATCAATCAGTCAATCTGTATTTATCTAGCACCAAATCACAACAAATGTTATCTCAAGACGCTTTACAAACAGAGCAGGTCTAGACCGTATTCTATTAAATTATTAACAGAGATCCAACATCAAGACAGGATAAGATCCAGTCCCATCTGACGGACAGTGCTCAGTCTGATCTCACGAGTAGAGCACTTTGCAACATTTAGCAAGTTACAGTGGTAAGGACAAACCTCCTTTAACAGGCAGAAACCTTGAGAAGGACCAGACTCATGTGAGACATCAGACTCGACTGAGTTGGGGTTTGAAAGAGGGATAGAGGAGATTAAGAGAGAGAGAGAGAGATTTATGCTAAAATCAACTTAAGGCTGCACAGCAACAAGCTGCTAATAGGTGCATTTAAATGCAGCAGCTTTTGTTTTTGATAAAACTTTAACTTGTGACTTTCGTCATAAACCTTTTTTAGTCTTTAAAGATTTTAGGTTGAAAATGTATACAGTATGTTGCACAGTTATATATATCTTTATGATACTTACATGTTAGTACTACAAACAGATACGCTCAGACAGAAAGGGTATATACATGTAGTTAATTTATGAGTGCACATCTTCTTCATCTATGTGAAAGTCAGAGCCCAAATTTGGCCACCCCAGTAAAAAAGGTCTGGCTCTGCCCCTGACTCTGACCAATTTTCAGGGTTAAGGCCTCTGCTCTCATCAACATGTTAAGAGTCTGACAAGTAATTTGAGAGTTGCTTGAGTTGTTGAATTGAGAGATGATGTCTTTGACCAAATCTTAGGCCAAAGCCTTTTCCTGTTTTTATTTTTTATTTAACCTTTATTTAACCAGGTTGGTCCCATTGAGATCAAGTATCTCTTTTTCAAGGGAGACCTGGCCAAGACTGGTTTAGACCATGGGTTTACAGTCTGATGAGCTTCTTGAGACATGAAAATTGGGTTTAAATTGAGAGGCCTGCAACTGGATTGTTAGCTGCACTGACAGTAGATATTATAAATTGCTGATATATAGTTTAAGTCTGAAGTACAACTGTTGTGTTCTGCCTCTTTTCCTTTCTAAAGGAAAACAAGAGAGAGGCTCTTCACTGAAATGTGCCCTAAGTGTCCATTGCTGGTCTCTACGCTACTCAGATTATAAGACATTAAAGGAAATTTAGCATGCTGGCTTGTCTACCTTTCTGCATCCAGTCAAAGCCTACTTGGATGACAAGCACACCAAAACACGTTGTATCCAGATTCTGATTCCAGTCTTAGAATCTCCTCATAGAGATTAGTACCTAACTTTCCACGTTGCCCTTGCTATGAGAACAAGAACCAGAAGAACACGTGCGCTCAGCAAACCAACATTGAATAAACTTTATGTCTCATCAGTTTGAAGGATTCTTGAGTCCCAGGAAACACACCCTCAGGATGTCCAAAACCATCTTAACCCCTTCTGAAATTGGTTTCCCATTTGGACACCAAGCCTTCCAACTATCCAAGTCTCCAGCCTCAGTCACCCCAAAAGCCTGGTTGGATGTCAGATGTTTCACCGACCAGTCTCAGGGGGGGTCACCAACATGACGTCAAACCAGAGCACAGCTGACTTTCTACTGACCCAGCCCAAGTGTCAGATGTGGTCACCTTTACCCAGATGTCCTGACCAGTGTTTGCTTAATTTAACAAATGGATGGCCGTAATTCAAAAAGGAAAACATCCAGAACAAGAAACTTCCATCATCAATCCAACGCGCGGTGAGGACTGAAATCACTCAGCAGGATGAAATCTGCAGTTTGCCAGTATTTCTACTTCAAGTTGTTGTTTCTTTACCTTTTATTATCCCTGAGTGATTCATTAAGAAGCTATCTGTGCAGGCTTCCTCTTTACGCCTCTGCTCCTACTCTAGAACAAACTTGATGAATGAACACACTGGTTCTGTTCACGTGCTTGCTGCTGCTCTTGGCAGCTTGAGGGATCTTGGAGGCACAGTCCAAGTTGCACGTCCCCCCCCCTCCTTACCCTCCTCTCCTTTTGAGACTTCTGCTGGGTTGGTTGGTTAAATCACTGAGCATTAGTGGGCGTGAGCATGTGTGTGTGTCGGTTGGTGCTCCTAGGGCGCATGCGAACTGAGGCCCAAAGGGGAAAGCCTTCCACACAGATCTAAGCCAGCTGCCATGGTTTAAACACTTCATTGCAAGAAGAGTGAAAGAGAAGGGGAAGCCGCATGCATCCCCCTTACCAGTGTGCTCGGAGGACACTTGCAAAGCAGGAGCAGACTCTACAAACACGAGACGGGCACCTAGGAATGGTAGATTTACATGTTTGTTGGTAGGTAGAAGCATTTAGGAGTCAGATTTCTCAAGACTCAGAGGGCACTTTCTGCCCTGACAGGAGGGGTGTTCTTTCAAGTGACCTCTGGGGGTTAAGCAGAATCAGTTAGTGTGAAGCTCTGTGGAGGAGGGGAGGAGGGAACAGGCAACAGTTAGTGGGAGGTGGGAGGCCACAGTGGGGCTCCTGCACTTCTTAAGAAGGAGACGAAGCAGTCGCCGGGAAGCAGGGGAAAGAGGAGGAGATGGCCACGGGAGAAATCACCACACTTCCCTCAACACCTGAAGACGGCGGCAGCGGTGGCTTCACTCCCGGAGGCTTCAAGGATCCCAAAAGGCTGTACTGTAAAAACGGGGGCTTCTTCTTGAGGATAAGGTCTGACGGGGGAGTGGATGGAATCCGGGAGAAGACCGACCCCCACAGTAAGTGCTTCCAGTTCTTTCTCTGCTGTGCACGGCAGACAAAGCTTCTTTATAGTCTTTTCTTAATATGCAGCAGGGAAGTAAGAGTTAAGTTAGAGAAAGTAATGGAGGGACGATGTGTATTTTCCAGCTTACTGAGGTTTGTCCTCCACTTGTAAACACCAGAATGTGTGTAGGTCTACCTCTGGAAAGTCTAATAACTCCAGTTGAGGAGAAGTACACCTCACATTTTCTTGATCAATGGGAACGTTCATGGAATATGCCTGACATTTTTGGTGAAAGTTGATGCTGACTCATAGTGTGGTTTACGTCACAGAAGGCAGCATGGAGTTAACAGCCAGGAGAGGAGAATTCCTGCTTTGGAGGTCTCTGGCAGAGCTTGAGATCAATAAAGTTACGCCACCAAAATATCCGAAAACGAAACTATGTTTACAAAACGTAATGGAGTATACTGGAATGACTAACTGTATCAAGAGAGAGGAGTTAAAGGCTTTCTGTTATTTGTCTATAAGTTACTAAACCTTTTCCAATTGGTCTTTGAGAATAGGATACCCCGTGGTGCCTCTGTATCGCTGATAACTTTCAAGTGTGTGTCCAAAGTTGCATCAGTGAGTAGGAGGGGAGGAGAAATCGCTCTTTTCCAGGAAGGCTAAATTATTGGATGTGTACCACTGGGGATGTGGTGTGACATTTCAAACAGGTGGGCCAAAACCAACACCTGATACAAGGCCAGTTGAAGGAGAGAGGAGCTATCTTTATTACAATTAAATTGAATTAACATTCAGCACAAAACAAAGGAGTTTCCTGACCGCCATGATTGGAGAAAACTGAATATTTAGCTTCTTCTGGAAGTTAACGCACCAGTATCACTGGTTCAGAGAGGATTATATTCACCATGACTCATAAAGTAGTGATCATTATAAATCATTAAGCTTTTTACCATAATGGTTAATGGTTAATGTGAGCTGCAGGGCTCTATCAATGGTTCTTCTGTTAGAGCTGCCCCTGTCCTGCCAACTTTCTGGACAACCAAACATACCTGCCAGCTAGAATACAGTTACCAAACACACTCAAGGATCCTCATGGTGTGTTTATATAAACCTGGTCTGAGGCAGCTCACCTGTTTCTCAGGAAGTAGCGTTGCATCTCAAAACTTTCTGAGGAGCATCTCTTCAGAGTGCCCTCACATCACACCCCCCTGGACAGATAGACCACACTCTGCAGATGAGGAAAGGATTTCCTGCATTCAGGAAAGCTGTGGAACATAATAAGACCAGTAAACACAGAACACACCACAGCCACCCAAGGCAATTATAGATTTCTTTCAGGGAAGAACACCTCTTTGATCTGCGAGATGAATCATGCAGGCGAAAAAGCCTAACTGTAGACAGATGCGCGTCTATCTGAAGTCTTTATGAGTTGATTCTTCACAGATCTCCTCATTTACCTGACGGGGCCACTGCTTCCTTTCTGGTGGTTTTTTCGCTGCATGCGATGTAGGCTCCACTGGCAAACTGTGCTGTCCCCTAGAAAATAAAGTGGAGAGGATTCTGATACATGGGAGAGGCGATTCATTCTCAGTCAACAGATACCGTGTGCTCAGACAACTGTTGGCTGTTGAGCAGCTGATGTGAGTTAGTTTGTTGCTATCACTGGCAGATACTACGACTCAGTTTTAAGCGAATTATGGAGGAAAGTCTCAAAAATGCTGCTTAACCGAAACAAAAGGTAGCTGTTGTGTTTGTCCTTCATGCTATGCAGTTATCGTACAGGTCAGCGGCTAACTTTCCTTGTAAGTGTGAAGGTTTTTACAACAGAGTTTTGAGAATTCACAGACTTTTCTTTTTTTAATCAGATATTCATTTATTTTCATCAATTTTCATGAACTCTGCAACTTAAAGCTGCTGTGAGGAACTTCTGATTTATATCAATTTTAGTGCCCCATTGTGGACAAAGTGATACCTCTTATCTCTTATTCTGTACATGCAAAAGTAGTGTTTTCAACAAAAACCTCACCCTGTTGTCTTTTAACAGCCAGATTTATCACTCAATGTGATTATTTGCCATGGAAACAGCCGAAAAAGGATGTTTCTAAAGCCAAATGTCAATCATGTGGTCTGACACCTACCCCCACTGAGTGGTTTAAGGCATTAAAAATGACAACAGAGAAGGTATCAGTGTTGTTGTTTCTGGTTTTGTTTGCTTTTGAAGGTCATAAAGAGGCATCAGTGTTGGTTTCAGTCTGTTTCTCAGCTGGTGAAAAACTCCTCATAGTGCCTTTAAGCGTCTTTTAGCTCATTGTTTTGATTTGCTCCCCATTGACTGTATAGTTTATTCTGACCACTATCATTAGTGTGTTTTATTTACATTAGACAGACAGAGTTGGCAGCTTACAAGTTAGAAAAACGAAAACATCAACCTGCTAAATGTGAAATACTGTTCTCTGGACTTGGTGGAGACCAAAACAGAGGAAAAGTCTGACTGAATATTGAGCTTACTTGATTCCAGTTTACAGGACGTCTGATCAACATGAACCTGAAGAGCTTTAGAAGCTGCTGATATGGTGCAGCAGTGTGCCGTTAAGCTTGTTAGATATTTGTTGATGTTGGAGTGGATATCATTCCATTAAATCTGTTGGAATAAGCTTAAAGTGTCAGAATGTTGTCATCAAGTCAAGGTTATTACATTATCTGCTTCATTTGCTTTTAAATTAGATTTGCTCTTGGATGATTTCTACTACATGTTTCATTCTATTCAACAAATCATCAATCATCTAATACAGCAACAAAATATTTTTTTTGATAAAATGCAAATAGTAAGCACATAACTCTCCTGTCTTGTTGTAAACAAACTTTCCTTTTTTACCTCAGTAAAGCTTCAGCTGCAGGCGACCTCAGTGGGGGAAGTGGTCATCAAAGGAGTTTGTGCAAACCGCTATCTGGCCATGAACAGAGACGGACGACTGTTTGGAGCGGTGAGTCAGATTATCATCTTCCATCTAACCAACCTCACATTGTTTCTGTTTTGAGATAACTTTAAATGCAGATTAATGGAATCATCTAATAATATTTCCTAAAAGGGATAAGAGACTTTGTTGTTTACTCACGGTGCTCTTCACAAATCGGTATCAGACACTACGGTTCATGTCTTCCAGCTGTCAGAAAAGTTAATTGAGCGCTAAGCACGGTCACAAGCAGCATTTAGACGGCTTTGTTTTGGAAACCAAATACTTACCAGGCCCCCTCAAGAAAGCCTCCCTCGCAAGGAAATAATTAGTTGACACTCTTTTGTCACAGTCAGCAAAGGTTTGCCACAAAATTAAAAAAGCCTTCAGGGTAAAATGATCTTCTCGCAGATGATTGAGATTAAAGGACGATAAAAAAGTTTAATAACCAAGCTCTGTTTGTTTTAACAACAGCTTTTACTATTTTCACACACATTGTCAACATTAACTGTCTTCCTTTCTCTAATTGGAACAAATTAATCACACTTCATAAGGTTGAATACTTATCAGATTTTAAAGGTTTTGTGGATTCTCCAGATAAATATCACACACCACTCTGGCATCGCTGCTTTTCTGCAGCTGTAGTGTCGTTCCTCACAGCAGCGGTGGAAGTGTGAAGTGCTTGTGACTGATGTGGTTTTGTGGTCTTGAAGGCTTGTCCACAGTCCGTATAATTGGCAAGAGGCATTTCCTCCTAATGAGAAGCTACTGGAGCTGCCACCCAAGGCGTCGCACTGTTCTGCAATGCATCACCTCTCTTCTTATGAACGTCTGCTGACTGACTGACGGGCGGATTTTCGACTATTGGTGCTGCACAGATTATTTTTCTCACAATATTTAGCACCCTGAGTTGAAGTGTCGCTGGTCTTTTCTACTTTTTTTGAATGGACCAAATCATCTAATAAAACTAGCCTTTCATGTGCATCCTACTTTATTTAACATTTGTTCTAAAGTGAAGTTCTGTGAAAGATTTAGCCAGATATCGATAAGTATTCAACCACAAACCTTCAACAAAGAATATTCCTAGGAGTGTTTTTCTTTGACTGTGAAGTGATTTACCTGAGCCTCAGATAAATGAGTTCAAACTTAACATTTAAAGAGTGGATAAGACAATTAGTTCTACTCCTTGAAGTATATTTAGGTCTAAGCCAGCTGTTCAGTGGCCTTCAAACTTCAAAAACAACAAAACGTGACCACATTACTGTCACAAACTTTCATTTCTGAGCTATGATGTTGTTAAATGGCAGCTCCGTCTCTTTCATAATTAAAGAATCCTCGGGAGGTTGCTCCAGTTGAAAGACAGAGTCTTCTGACTAATGGCTCCAAAGCTGTGCAGTCACAGTCGACTATAACAAAAGCCTCTTGTTGGGCAGGGTGCAGGGCAGCTAACGCCCAGCGAGACAGCAAGATTCTGGCCAGACGTTCAGTAATTAATGTTTTCTTCATGTTTCTACAAAAGAGCATGTTCAGAGGGGGGGGGGGAGGCTGTGACACCACATCTCAAGGGACAAATCAAAACCCTGACGTGTACGTCTGTAGGAAAGCTTCGTCTTTCTTTAAGCACATCTTGATTTGTTTAATTGGGGATTCCTCTCTGTTTGTTTGTTTGTTTGTAGTGTAACATATTAGTCCATTAACCTTTCAGTTAAGGAAGCAGCACCAGGATGACAATACACCTGAAATAAATGTCCCAGGTCACGCCTCCAAGAAAACATCATCTGAAATTATTCTACATCAAAAGTTTCCAACAAACAGAGGTGGCATTTAGTTCTCTGTGGTAGTTTAATGAACTGAAATGACAGCATTACAAATTTACCTTCAAAATAAAACCCAACAAACAAAACATTTGATGAAATGCTTCTTCAAGGATCCTGGTGTCCCTGTGGTTGCCTGTACCGAGAGACCAGGTTAACAGCATTTCAGAAAAACACATTAAAACAGTGTATTCAAACATGCAGGCTCTACGACAGTGAGGACAGCAGGACTGCCTCACAGGATATCCCACATTATACTCACAGTTTTCATATATTTCCTGTGACTGTTCATCCAAGTATGAGGATGTCAGTGCTTAAATGAGCTCTCAGACTGCTACTACAGGCAGCAGCTCCTTAATCCCTGAATCTAACACTTAACTTATGAACCATCCCTCTGTGTTTCCTCTCCAGAGACGAGCTACAGACGAATGCCACTTTCTGGAGCGACTCGAGAGCAACAACTACAACACCTACCGCTCCAGGAAGTACCCCCACATGTACGTGGCACTGAAGCGGACTGGCCAGTATAAGTCAGGAAGCAAAACGGGACCGGGCCAAAAGGCCATACTTTTTCTTCCCATGTCTGCCAAATGCTAATCTGGGATCTGGTTCGGAAATATTTAAGCCTTAACTCCAGCGACAAAGAAGGAGATGTGACGGCAATGAAGACAACGTGCTCCATCAACATTGCCCAAAAATAGCTGTGATGCTTTCTGACTGTTCTGTTCGCTTGTTATTCAGCTTCACTTTCACACAGTGGTGTACGTTCATACCTGGGTTTTACTGCGGCAGACAAGCTCCCGCACAAGAGCGGCTGGAACCGACTGCCCAAGTGAAATCCTTCTATGGCACCACAGCTTTACGTTACTTTGACCTGTAGGGATCAGTCCTCTCTGAATGGGAGTTCAAATATGTCTCCTGAGGTAATAAGGGATAGAGAAAAGCACTAACTGGTAAAAGCGACACATTATAAGCTTGAATGAGAGAAAAGGGATATTAAAATCCAAACTACACATATTAAAATCCAAAAACAAGCACAAC
This sequence comes from Notolabrus celidotus, assembly GCF_009762535.1. NCBI lineage: Eukaryota > Metazoa > Chordata > Actinopteri > Labriformes > Labridae > Notolabrus > Notolabrus celidotus. Next base: position 31,869,405 of record NC_048279.1, read on the forward strand.
TTTTAGCACAACTCATTATCTAAAGGAACTTAAAGGATACAGAGAACATTTCCTGAGCTTGTTGTTATTTTGTCTTCTAGTAAAACTTGGCTCCCTTTTCTGCTTTTATGAATTGAGATTTGTGCAAAAAGTCCAAATGCTGAGTGGCACTGAGGAAAAATACAAGATTGTTACAGGATACAGGATTAGCATGAACGATCAAGTCCATAACAGGCTGGCTACAAACTTCATCATTTGAGTTTTAGCTCACACAGGTGATGAGCTAATAAATTAAAGAGTGGCTAAAAAACAAGACTGAGTTTTGAGCTGTACCATGAGACATTAAACCAGCTGGTGCACAACAGCAGTGGACTCCAAAACATGGCCGCCAAAAAACGCTCAACAAACCATTAAAAAGTCTGCGGTCTCACAGATACCACAGTTTCTTAAAGTTCATAAAGTGAACATTGAAGAAGTTCACAGTCGATTGCACCACAGTTCTTCAACAGTAACAGTTAGTGTGAGAAAGACACTACAAAGATCACTTCAGTCATAAATAGAGTTAAATATAAGAAATCAAGACATCATCGTCATCATCACGTCGTTGATAGCTAGCTAGCTAGGGTTTCAGTGTTGGAGGAAGCTGCCGGTGGTACAGCTGGTAGAGCGTCCCCGAGTAGACAGCAGGCAGCTCCACCATGGCGAGGTCGATGTGGTCGAAGCCTCGCTCCAGGCCTTGAAGGAGAAGCCGAGCGACGCGGGTGGTGATCGGCGTCGTCTCGTTGGTCTTGGCCAGCTCGGTGAGGTCGAGCCACTCGCAGCGCAGACACTCCTGCGTGCAGAAGTTGATGTCGTAGGTGACGGGGCTGAGGCGGCAGATGATGTACATGTCGGACATGCCGAAAGCGCCGGGGTGGTTGTGCTGCTGCCGGATGCTGAGCAGAGACCTGAACTCGGAGCGAACGCCAGTTTCCTCGTAGACTTCACGGACTGCAGTGGCACCTATGGGAGATTCAGCACAGTATATATCAAATGTGTGTTTTTAAATGACTCCGGCTAGGACAATACTTTGTTTCAGATATCGCGTTTTCAGATAGAAACAAAAAGAGAAGAAATACTTTTTTATGTAAATAGAAAACTCTGACGCTGCTTCTTGGGAGGGGTCTTATATATGTAACACTAAAGCTGCTTAAGATGTTCAAAAAGGTGAATTTGGATATATAATTCTTTGCATATATTATATACCTTGTTTTGTACAGTTCAATGAATGTATATCATCTTTAAACGTTATAGTAAAACTGAAGGATTGAGCTCCAAGTACTGTATTAACTGTTCGCTCTGCTGAGCGGGACACTCACCAATATTTTCTCCTGGATCGGACAAGCCGCCGGGGAACTTCCAAGCATTTTTGGTCTGAAAACACAAGAAGAAGAGTTCAAATGTAACACCTCTTGTGACAGATGGCACTGCTGTAAATGTACCTTAGACTAACATCCACATTTAACTTCAAAAAGTGATTAATCGAACCTCTGCAGCCCAATTTAAAGCCCCTTGTTATGTAAGTGGATCTAACTTTTCTTTCTTAAGGAAGAGCAAGTAGTCAGTCATGTGTTTCAATCAACATCTGTAACTGATGCGTCTGAAGTAATGCTTTCAGGGCAGAGAGACTCTTTTGATACGATGAAGTGTGTCTTCCAAAAACTGTTTCACCACTTATCCTTTATATATTTAATAACAGAATGCTGCTGGTTAAGTTAAGACATCAGTGTTGTATATATTTTTGTAGTTCCTTAAAGAATTTTGTATGCTAAGCTATTATGCTATCTTAGATTTTCCTTGTTTCGCAAGAACTCCCTATGTGAGAGAACACAGATGCACTACAGCTTTTATTGTGTCATGTATTGTCAACAGAATGCTTTATTTTTGGAGCTGTTTCGAACAAATGTTTCGAGGAAGAAATAAAGAAAAATATTGTGTAACTCCAATAAGTGTGTCGTTTTTTCTCACAGGGGCTGAATGTGAAGTAATATTACCAAAAACACGACGCCAAAGATACGTGAACACCTCAATCTATTGGGAAATAATGTTGAAAGTCATTGGTGTTCAGGGAGGATTTAACACTTACACCCATGACTTCACTCAGCGCGCTGATGGATGAACTTCCCTTCACTCCACTGGAGATCTGTAGTCTTTTGTACTGATGTGAGGGCGATAATGTCCTGTGTATATTTATACATTTTTTTTAGGAAGTCTGTAACCCTTCGCTCGCTCTGAACAGGCTCGCTCTGCCAGAGACGCTCTGCTGCCAAAGGGCAAGACTGTTATAAAGACCATTTCCAGTAAACAGCTCTATGGGGAGGCAGAGGAGGAGGAGGCGGAGGAGGCGGAGGAGGAGGAGGACGAAGAGATAAAACACTCTCCACACTTCCAGGCCACTAACTGTTTCCCTCTGCTTCAGGACAAAAGCTATTAAGATACATTATACGCTTTTAAGCTTCCTGACTGGGACACATGTTGCATGTTGTGGGCAATGACAGGCTGGGGAAAGGGCCAGTTTGGCTTCTTTTAAATATAATGTGAACTATATCAGTCGTATGATCCTGATTTAACAATAATCATGGCCCCCTTTAAGACTATAATAAACAACAATGGTTAAAGCCATTTTGATTCATAAACCTCTCCATGGTGAAGTTATTTAGGAGAGGATACATCACATTACATGTCCTGGTTGTGTCCTATGAGACTTCCACTCACAAAGCAATCACAGAGGTGGACATATTAACATCTAAAGGGTTAGAATAGAGGTTTCTGGATCAACTGATGCCACAAGAGAAGAGTGAGGACAGATCCTTTTTAATTTTGGGAAAACTAACTAACCCCAAACTAACTAACCAAAAGGTGACAGTGCTTATCTTGTGCACACGAGTGAATGAGCTTTAAACCAACTCTGGTACAATGCATCAAATGGTAACATTCATGTCCAATATTGTACATTGTGCACAACCTTGGACACATCATCAGTGTTGTTTCCTGGAATCACAGGGTGTTTCGGGTCTTGCAACAGACACCCTCCTCCAGGCGACCCGACCGAGGCTGATCAGACCCCGGCCTGTGTCCAGGTGGCGTTCCACTGCCCCCACTGCTCTCCCCCTTTATAAATAAACCAAATAGATAAGTTAACTAATGTCTTCACTCATAATTAACCCTTCTGAATGCAGCAGTGGGAATGATTCGACTTGCCATCAGTTGCAATAAAGTCATTAAATGCTGTTATCTGCTGCTAATTTGCCTTTTGGATTGTTTGACTTCTATTTCCTATCACTGCTGAGTTGGTGATCTCTTTTAAATCTGTTCTGAAAACATGCTTGTATTGCAGAGCCTTTTCTAATTATACCTGAATTCTATTTAATTTGAATTTAACCATTTTAAGAAATATAGTTTTTCCCTTAGAGTTATTTCAGGGGAATTTAATGTCTTTTAAATATGTTTTATTTCTTTATCTTGCCTCATGTGATTTTACAAACTGCCTGTGTTATTTTGCTGCCCATGTATAGCACTTTGTAACTCGGTTTTTGAAAAGTGCTCTATAAATACTATTTTCATTATAATTAGTGATGGGCAAAAGAAGCTTCATGAACCATTAGTTGTATTTTTTGACTCCTCTAGATGGTGCTCTTGGTTTGAAAATAAAGGCTCAATGAATGGCAATTCAGTGTGCTTTCAACCCTTTCAACAAACACAAGAAAAGGTTCATGAAGCTTCATTTGCCCATCACTAATCAACTAAAACTATTAATAAAATATTATTCACAATAAATATGAGCGTTACACTGGGACTGTTTTTTAGCTGGGTAGAGTTGAAGAGTGCGCCCCATGTTGTGTTTATTTATAACATGCTTGGTTAAAATATGTTCAGGTCAGCGACTCTTGGTGAAAATATAAACCACGTGGCATGTTTGAGAAGACGTCCAAATTCAATATCAACCCGTCTGTGAAGATAGATCTACTGGAGAGCCATTTCAGGTCACCTTGTTGTGCTCTCCCAGCTTGAACACGACTGCTAAGTGAATCTATGTGGTGTAGCAAAGCTCTTTGCTTTAAGTCATCAAGTGTTTACTACAACTCATCACTACTACAAAGGTGGCAGAGTGAAACCTAATGAGTATGCTTCTGTTGTTATCAGACTAAAGGACACAAAGGAGCCAAAAGGGATTTTTCATGCATGGTTCATCAGATAGGGGCTGCACGGTGGTGCAGTGGTTAGCGCTGTTGCCTCACAGCTAGAAGGTTCCTGGTTGGTGGTGAAGGTGCCTTTCTGTGTGGAGTTTGCATGTTCTCCCCGTGCATGCGTGGGTTCTATCCGGGTACTCCAGCTTCCTCCCACAGTCCAAAAACATGCTCACCAGGTTGATTGATCACTCTGAATTGCCCATAGGTGTGAGTGTGTGTGTGTGAATGGTTGTCTGTCTCTGTGTGTTAGCCCTGTGATAGGTTGGCGACCTGTCCGGGGTGTACCCTGCCTTCTACCCGTAGCCAGCTGGGATAGGCTCCAGCCCCCTGTGACCCCTGAGGGGATAAGCGGTCAAGATAATGGATGGATGGATGGTTCATCAGATAAGAGAATCATGTGGGGAACGTTCATTTATAGGACGAGCAGGATGAAAGAAAGACCCGTCAAAATGTCAAAAAGCATGAATGGACTTCCCGTCCAACAACACCCATCACAAACTAAGGTTGAAGTTCCTAAAATATAGGATGTTCAGAGTGGATCTGTTTTGACTTGACTGAGAAAAATGTTCTTTATTGGTTTTAGCAGTGGTGGTGGTGGTTTGTGGTCACATCACAAAATATTATTTATGGGTATTTTCTACTTGTTATGGAACCAAAAGGTAAAGTTTGAGTGAAGGGACTCCATTGGCTCGTTCATGTTTACAGTCAAACCCTTCGTAAATGGTATTTCTTTTCCAAATTGCATCATCCTGGTGCAATCACGTCTTTCAAACTGGCTGCAATCTGGCTTTGGCCAACTGTGACTACAAACAAGTCCCTTTTAAAGAGCCCTGCTGTAAGTCAACGTTGTACCCACTCCAGCACTACAGCAGGGCTCTGTGAGAGCTGACGCACGCTCACAGAGTTGTTTGAGCACATTCAGCTCATGTAAACACTGTGTTTACCTGAGGTCTGCTAATGCTGCGTGGAGCTGTGTTAGGTGTGAGGGGAACTGAAGGTCTGAGTGGATTTCCACCCACGTCTGGATCAACAGAAGCAACTCACAACTCACTAAACAAACAAGACTAATCATCAACAATTTTAGAGGCAGAAGGATATCTGATAGTTCATTGACTCATCTCTGCACTGTGGATGGACGGGGCAGCGGGAAGCCTTAATGGCTGAGTTAGGCAAGAGCTGGTGGAGAACGTGCCAAAAACAACGTCTGACTGACCAGAAAATGCCATCATTCATTCTTTCTGGTTCAGGAATGTGTTTTACTGCCAACTTAAATTCTGGTTTATATGAGAAGAAGAAGAAGGAAATTCAATTTTTTCACTTGTGCTATTTTTTGGACATGCTACACACACAGTATATACATACAATCATGCACACACATGCAGTGAACATGCTTAGGGAGAGATGTCAGAGTGAGGATGCTGCCATCAACCACCCTGAGCAGTTGGGGGTTCGGTGCCTCGCTCAAGGGAACCTCGGCAGTGCCCAGGCAAGTGAACCAGCACCTCTCCAGCCACCAGTCCACTTGCCAAACTTCGTCCATACTGGGACTCAAACCGGCGACCCTTTGGTTCCCAAGCCAAGTTCCTATGGACTGAGCTACTGCCGCCCCCGATATAACCTGATATATCTAACATATCTAGATTTCATACAGTTCTGAGAGGAGGTAGATACTCAGTTTGACTTCTCACTTATTGTTAAAGCCGACACATGAATTCATTTACTGTAAATAAAGCTTTTAAAATTTGTTGATTTCATGGCTATACGGCTCAAACTCACTTGATCTGAAATTAAAGTGATGGAGTGTAGCTGGTTACATGTGCAGTTTGTTCAGTGAAGCGGAGGGGACAAATACCTTGTTTCTGTCTTGGACAACCAGAACTTTTCCATTGGATTCGTCAACAACTGCGCCTAAACAAACAGACACACAGAAAAAGGAAAATCAGTCATTCATAAAAAGTGTTTGGCGAGCACTTCTGCACAAAGTGTCAGAGCTTGACCAAGTTTTGTTCTCAATTAAATACCAAAGCCTGGTTTGTACTTCTGCTTCAAATAGACGCTGTAAGCTACACGTGTAGGTCTGCCCCTGTAGCCCCTGTACCTAAGCAGAGGCCTACGCACATAACCGACGCACACCCCCTCAAAAATGTAACTACATGTTGAATCAACGCGAACCGCAAGCCCTGTGATTGGTTAACTTGATGGCATTGTATTTCCTGCACTTACAGCACTCAAGTGATTGCTGCACATCAGTTGTACATTGAGGACAATTTAAAGGAGAGCAGTTGGTTGTTAAAACCCAACTTAGTTTACAGTTTATTAAATCAAAGCTGAGGAGAAAATGTTATAAGTTTGGCATCTGTCAGGCTTTAGAAAAACACAACAGCCACTTGTTGACAACATGCCAACCTGTCAGTCAAACAAGCCACGCCCCCTAAGTGTGCTCAATCCTACAGAACTCTTACCCTTAATGTAATTCAAATGGAGTTATGTGGAAAATCATCACTGTGAAGTTGTAGCATAAATAAATTAAGCATAGAGACTAAACATTTTCATACCTGGTAGTTAAGGATGTTCTAGTCTGCTGTCTAAAAAGGGATTTTAATCTGGGCTGAAGCTTTAATCTGGCTTTTAAGGCCAGTCCAAGTGGGCACTCTGGGAACTGTAGTTTTCACACTTAAGACTTCTATCTGTAAAACCATAGACTGCATAAATAATGGACGTACTGTAGTATCCGTGACGTCACCCATCTGTTTCTGAAGCGCTGTTTTTAAGCCAATCGTTGGCAGGAGCCATATTGGAAATGCTGAACTCAACCTAACTTCTGTCAAGCTAGTGTGAGGTAAAGAGGCGGGATTTCCTCGCCAACAGCTACAGTGTGTATGCGGTTTCCAGTACTTCTGGAGCCAGCCTCAAGCGGACAATTGAGAAACTGCGGGTTTTAATACTTCCACATTTGCTTCAATTCTCGCGGCCAGAGGTTGCCGCTTGAGTAAAACCAATGAAGTACGTGGGTTTATCTGCTTGAAGCTGGAAAAATGGGCTAATGAGAGTGGTTGGAGTGACCCACAACCATAAAGAGATGAGCTGCAAAACCAAAACAATGTGCTAAAAGCTGCTAAAGTGCTTCATGAAGCTGAAAAGGACTGCAGGTTTGGTTTTTTATTCTCTAAGGCAGCAGGATAAACCATTGAACCACAACTATGTGATTCATTGGTTGATAGAAAAATAATGGATATAGCTGATTTGACTTCAGCAGAACATTAAGAGTAAAGAAAGAACTGTGTATGTTTTTTTTATTTTAGGATAAATATGATTTAAATGGTTTGAGATAAAATGGATTAGATGGGTACAGACAAAATTCCTAACTTTCTCCAGTGTACACAGAGTCTGAGTGACTCAGCAGCACTTGTGAATGAAATGGACACCCACTTAAACATTTACATTTTTCTCTCTTGTTTGAACAGCTTCTTTGAGGACACAGTGACTAAGAGGGGCTGCTATGTGCCACTTCTGACAGCTGAGGAGGAGGAGGAGGAGGGAAAAAGGCCACTTTCTTTTCCGGTTGCTCCGTCTGCCCGGCTGGGACGGGCTTAAAGACTTCCTAAAATGAATGTCACAGATGTGTAAAGAGGGATGGGTCGTCTTGAAGGCTTGACTTGGACTTTCAAGTGGAAACTGATGTCATCCTGGGATCCTAGTGCCATATGGTGCTTCACAGGAGGAGGCCTGGTTGTTACTAAGGGAGGCTATCATTATGAAGCCTTCTGTCTTGGAAATAAAATACTCATATGGAGCAGGAGGGAAAAAAGGGAAACAGAAACATAAACCCAGAAGTGATCACTGTAGGGAAACTGTGGCTTTTATAGTAAAAAAAACTGTTAATGGTTTGAGGTTACAGCTGACTTCTGAGCTACACAAGAACCTGACGTCTTTTAAAAAATTCTCAGATATGGAGGCTTTTCCTCTGCTTCTCAGTTTGTACAATATTCGGTTTAAAGAAATATCATGTGTACAATATTATAGGTCACAAAGTCCTGGACAGTTTTTAAAATGGATGATAAAACTTCTTTGCTCTAAAATCATACCATCTACAAAACACAAAACATCAGAGTCAGATTTCATTGCACAACAAGACTTTCTGTCATGCCCAAGACCGTGACTAGATTTGTGAATGAACAGGATGAAGAGTACACAGTATCCAAAACATAATTACTTCTGGTTGAGTCACTAGGTGATACATGGAACCATAAACTCAGCTTGTAAATCCCTAAACAGTAGTGGTGAAGTTTGCATATTCAAGTTAAAATGTATGTCCTTTATTTTACTCACTATTAAGGACATTGAAGGGAAGCTTATTCAACCTTTAGTTGGATGTAGAGCTGCAACAACTAATAAATGAATAAATTCTGCGATTGGTATGTGATATAGTGGCAACTATTCCTATTATTGGGTTGGAAGGTGGTGCAGTGGTTAGCTCTCTTGGAAAAGACATCCGTGTCGGCTGAACTGGTGGCTCTAAATTGCCCCTAGGTGTGAGTTTGAGTGTGTCAGGTTGTTTGTCCCTGGTAAAGGCTGGCAACTTGTCCAGGGTGTACCACGCCTCTCGCCCAATGACAGCAAGGTATAGATAATGAATGTACTCTCATCATTCCCATTTATTATAAAGCAGAAATGTTTGATATCTGTTGGTTGTTTCATCTCAAATTTGGGGATTGCTTTCTTCATTCATTTTTTTTGACCATACAGGACGATAAATGAAGAGTCTTTGGGACTGTTGGATAGACAAAAGAAGACATATCAAGAAGACACTTTGAGCTCTTGAATATTGTGATGAAGACTTTTCATGTGCATTGTCATTTAATAGATTAAAAGTTTGATAAGTAAGTCAAGAAAAATATCCTTATCTACAATCCTAGGATGATGGAAATAATTAATTTTGATTTCACTGGCAAAGTTTGAGATGCTCCAAAACTCACATGTTCAAAGAATGCTGTGGACGACCTGCTGGCTGCTGCTGTGTACAGGACTCCAGTGGCAACAGCTTCTACTATCCGTCTCACCATTATCATCTCTTTCTCTGAATCTCCTCCATCCCTCTTTCCAACCCCAACACGGTCTCTGCAGATGTGTGTCTAACATGAATCTGGTCCTGCTGGAGGTTTCTGCCTGTTAAAGGAAGTTTGTCCTTGCCACTGTAACTTGCTAAATGCTGCAAAGTGCTCTGCTCATGGTGGATTAAGATGAGATCAGACTGAGTCCTGTCTGTAAGATGGGACTGGATCTTATCCTGTCTTGATGTTGGGTCTTTGTTAGACCTGCTCTGTTTGTAAAGAGTCTTGAAATTACGTTTTATGTGATTTGGCGCTTTATAAAGAAAGATTGATTGATTGATTGATGGAAAGAATACAATCTATAAGGGAAAAACTGCACACAATAGTGAGTTATTTTGTCATTCGTTGAAAGTACTTTAAGCTCCATGCTCTCGACCTTGTCTGAAGAGGTGAGAGGTTCAAAAAAGCCTGTAGGATTTCAGCGTCTCATCATGACAGATGTTGACGTCTATGCTGTTTCAGGCTCACTTTAGGCTCGTTAAAAAACAAGATACTTCTATTACTGCCACTCAACTCTCTACACTTACACTCACCTCCTGTGAATTAAAGGAAATCACTGTATTCTACAACCTGAATGTCAAACACTTAGTCTAAATAACTTTGTATAATAACCCCTGCCATTGTTAAGATTGTGATTACGAGTGAAGCACAATGGCTCCACACAGAGCCATTCCTGATTAGTCCAAGAGTGTGTCAAGATCTGAGACTGAAGATCTCCTGCTGTGAGATGCATGCATGAAAAGAAAGTTCCTATCTTCTGGTCGTTCATGTGTGAAAGGAGCTCATGTTACCTCCTATATCCCAAAGTGATCAGCAGCAATCAACCTGCAGACTGAATCTAGGGTTTGCTCTGCAATGATAAAGCTCCCATTAAGTTTGAATTATCTGTGTTGAACAGTTAGTGAAGGTCACGTTGGCCTAAAAATACACTCACCTGACATTCAGTTTTAAACTGGATGGTTTAAAATCCCTTTGAGGCTCAGATTCCCTTTTCCTCTCTGCGTACTACTCTTAATCTGTTTACTACAGAACCCTCTGTTAGGCATCAGACATCAGTGTTAGGATAAATAACAGGATGACTCTCCTCTTATCAATGCAGAGCTGTGCCCTGACTGTTCATGCATTGTTTATTCCCATCATGTCCCTATCATTATAATGAGCAGGGTCCAGGAAGAACTCAAACTAACACGTATCAGATCATCCAAACAGCTGCATATTTCAGATTCCTGCGCCACTGTTAGTGTTTGGGGGATTCTGGCAACAAGAGAGGGGAGTTTCTGGACCTTGTTCCCTTCTGTAAGATGCTCTGGACATGTTCTGACATGCTTCCATTGCATCTACTCTTTGTTAAATAAAAGGTATAAACATCACTCTGCCCTCTGCTGGATAATCAGAGAGACAGCAAACTCCTCCTGTTTGTTGATGTCTCTCCACATTCACAATCATGATGTGGGAATTCCACTGTGAGCAAGTGAAACGGGCCAAAGATGGAAAAACAGACAACCTCTTAACATCTTTTGTTTGAGATCTTCACTTAAGCTTCTCTTTTTAAAAGACCACCACTTATAATTTAAGAGTAAAGCAGAGACACAGAGTTATGTTTAAAGATCACACCTTTACCTACAGAGCCCTGAAGCTTCTCTTCTTGTAACGTAGTGTTATACTTTTCAAACCTCTGACACTCATCTATATTAAGATAAATAAAGTGGTCTCTGTTGCAACTTGACGCCTTGAAGCGGCTCAGTTTGTAAGGTGCCGCAGAGACTAAATGGGGTTGTGCTTGCGACGCGTCTTGCCATTAAATCAAAATCAAAGTTCAAAGTATGTTTACTATTTATTATCAAACACTCAAAATAAATCAATATCAAAACAGTTTGAAACAAACAATGAAAATGACGATGACGGTGGCGGTGGCGGTCAACAAAAAATACTCAACCCCACTCACCCTCTGTGTGTGTGCCCCCGCCCCCAACTGAACAGGTAGATAAAAGGTAAACCACACCCATGAACCAAAAACCGGAAATGAAGTAAGCAATAAAAAAGGAAATAATCATGGTTAACGAATAAGATAGAAAATCAACATTATGGCCCCTACACGCCTGTTTCCATCTCTGCTGGGTTATTGTAGACTTCACTTCAATACATCAATGATCTGGGTCTGTGAGTCTGTCAGCTTAGTCTATTAAAAGTAACCAGATGGAAGTCTACCAATTACTGCCTGAAGTCTTTAACATGAAGTGAGGGTTTGATAAATGCTTTAAGTGTGCAAGGACAGAAGATTAATGATGTGAGGTTTGATCATTTCACACCTTGAAAAAAAGAGAAAAAGAGCAGGATGTTCTTTAGAGTTCCTGCTTATTTCAGAGTGAGTTGTTAGATTATTAAATTACACTTAACTAAAACATATAATCCAATTTGCACAGTTTTTATTGACAGGGCTGCGAATGATTGTCTTTATTGTTGTTTGATATGGATGCTTTTTCAAAGTAATCTAAGTCAACATCTGTTTCCCAGAGCCAAAGAAGATGTCTTCAATTGTGAAAAATTAAAAACACTTTGTCTAATGATATAAAACAGATCAAACAGAAGCTTTTACTTTGAAATAGGTTTCCAATTAGAAATATCTATGGCTTTTAACATTTTTTGCCAAATGTCAACTTTCAGCTTTACGGTGATATGATGTTATAATGTGAAAATGTGTCACGGCTGTGGCAGTGTTTACTCTCCTTTGTTGTTTCCCCCCTCCTCTCTGCCTTTGCCCCCTCCTCCCTGTGTGGATGGTGTAGTTGTGGCTCAGTGCTGCTGTGTGGAGACACACCTTTGGGCAATCCCAATCTGTGCAACTACATAAAGCCAGATTATTCCTCCACCACTGGTGACTATAACTAACGTCAAGTCATTTGCTGAAGATTTGTCTGTATCTGTATCTGTATTTGTTCCCTTGTGCCTGACCTGCAGTGTTTTTTCTCTGTGTGCCGCGGCTGCAGCGTTTGGAGCCAGCATCCTGGATTTTCTGTTCTCTTTAGTTTTGTGTGTAATAAACTGACCGAAATCTCCACTTTGTCTCTGTCTCAGCTCTGTGTCCAACACCTGAGAACACACCCTGACCAAAAGGTCTTCTAAATATTGTCTTTGTATTAAGTTTACATATTATAACGCATTCAATTGCAGTATTACTTTATTGCAAGGTGCAGATCATTTGTATAATTATGAACTGTTAGTTGTGTGCATGATGGGATTTGTTGATTATATTCATCTTCTTTCTTACATATTAAATAAATGGATGGTAAACAATGCTTAAAAGCTAGTGGGAAAATATATGCACATCACTTGTTGATGATCATGCATTTTTGGATTTGACAACATTGACTTCATTGCTTTCTACATGAGATTTAAGTTGCACTTTTTGGTCGTAATCCTTCACAAACTACAAACACTGCTTGCTTATTGAGACTGTGATGTGTGGATGTATGCTCGGTGGAAAGCTGGACGACTGACTGTAAGGTACGACTGCTCTGCAAACCTCTGCTCTCAAAGAAGAGGATGAACTTTCAGTGTGAGAAATGTGTACCTGCCACTCCGATCTGGTGAGTTACAAACCCCGGCAGCCTGGTCTCCCCTTCTCCTAACCAGAGAGACAACACAGTGTGGTCCTGTTTGGCATGGTGGAAGGTGAAGCCATGTGTGGAGGCGGCAGCAGCACATCGACTCAGAGAGATGGGGACTCGGAGCCAAACTGCAACTTTCCCCTCCGATTTCCACTGGAGCACAGAATCTGAAAAACACAGAAGCTTTTCTATTAAGGATGCTGCTATTTCATTAGATTATAAAACAGAAGACTTTGAGGAAATGTCAAAGATTCTGTTGAAGGTTAATCTGATTTTAGAGACACATTGACAAACAACAGGGACACTTAAGTGGAAGTAGCTTAAAGGACGTTTAACAGGGGAGGTTGCTGGTTAGAGTCAAAGGTTGTCTTCCTGTTGCATTGTGTTAAAACAACTACTCAAGATATGCATTGATAATATCAATCAGCAACAACTGAATAATTGATCATTAGTTTAAGACTTTGTAAGTGTTTTGCAACACATTGCATGTTAATTGTTCAGAAAACTAAACATCTTAACCCCTTAAATACCACATTACTCTCTGAACTGAACAAATCATTGCTGCAAATTAAAAAGAAGTTATAATGAAAAAAGGAATACATTCAGGCTGCAATTTCTGGAATATTCACCAGATGAAATGAGGTTATTTAGGTCCATACAATGCAGCTTTAAATTCTGCAAATTCATCTTCTAAAAGTCCCATTTTGTTTTGATAAGTCTGCACAGATGATCAGATTTAGTGTTGCAAACAATCAATAGCAGATGTATTAATCAGCTACTGTGGCACTATTGAAATAGGAAAAAAAAAATATATAAGAAAAAATAGTGACATTTTTTTTTGATGCACAAATAGGAGAAAGTGCAAGATGTTAGGTTAGTTAAATTCCCTTTCATACAATTTTGTATGCAAAAAAACCTTTATGCAAATATGTGTTTATATCTGGTTTATATGTGTCCGGTGTGTATGTGTCCAGTGTGTATTTATGTGGGATGATGTGCACCATTGTTGTGAGGCTGGGTGGGTGTTTATTGTTTATTTATGTATGCTTTATGTATGTGTTCTTGTACAGACCGTGACAACAAATTTCCTTATTAAGTACAAATAAAGATCTATCTATGCAAACACATTTGAAATAACCGTAATTACTTGTGGAGCTAGTGATCAATGCAGGTTAATAATGACAGCACATGTGAACTTTTTGCAACTCTGGCATGCAATTTCACTCTTGCCTTGGTGACTGTTTTTTTCTGTTGTGTTTGTAGTCAGCTCAAGCATGCACAGATGAGCTTTAGTGTTGCAAACAATCAGTAACAGATATATAAATCACTTTTGTTTGGATGCACAAACAGGAGAAAGTGCAAGATGTTTGGTCAGTTAAATTCACTTCCATGTCATTTAATACACAAAAAAGCTTCATGCAAACTCATCTAACATAACCTTCATTGTTTGTGGGCAGTGGTCAATGCAGGTTAATGATGACAGCACGTGTGTTTGTGTAGATATGACTTTAGCATTGTTTACAGTCAGATCAGTGCAGATAAAGGTGGACTAACCTTGCAGCAGTGTGCTGAACGACTTCTCACTGATATCCGCAGGTAAACCGAGCTCACCCAGGTTCACGGTCACTCCACCGAATCGGTCCACCTTCCCTGTCAGAGCCCCGGTACCCTTCACACTGTGCAGCTGGGAACGAGCTGCAGTGCATGAAAAGGCTCGGACAGCTGCACGTGCAGGCCATGAAGCTCTGCTACTGAACCGTGCTGTCAGTGAGGGGAACATCCTCAAGGCTAATGTACACCAAGGCATGATATTAAGATACTATAACAACCGTGTGAAGGGAATATTTGTTACATTTACAACCGGCATGAGCGTGAAGTACTGGGACACTTACGTAAAGGTCCGCCCTGGAAGAAGTTGCATAAATACCGTAATGCTTGGATGAGACAGACAACTACAGAACTGATCCGTCTCATAGACAGCATGCATGGGCACACAGATCTCATTCACACATTTTCAAATTTGCCTTGATATACCTACAGAGGAGTTTTGCAGCTCATTAGTTCAATTTAACATAATAAGTAGGGTCCAGTGTTAAAATCGGCTACAAAGTATATTAGCTAAATTGTTGAATAAGGCCAATATTAACCTTTGTAACCAACTAACACTATTAGTTTCAGGTCGGTGGCGCACTTTCTTTTAATAAAAATAATAATATTAATAATAATAATAATAATAATAATAATAATAATAATAATAATAATAATAATAATAATAACAATTAAAATAAATAAATAAATAAATAATTATAATAACAATATTAACATCAACAATAATAATAAATATGATAATAATATTAATAACAACAACAATAATAATAATGATAATAATGATATTAATAACAACAACAACAACAACAACAACAATAATAATAATAATAATAATATAACAATAATAATAATAATAATAATATAATAATAATAATAACAATAATAATAATAATAATAATAATTATTATTATTATTATTATTATAATAATAACAACAATAATAGTTTAACAATAATCATATTAATATTAATATTAAATATAATATAATAATAATAATAATAATAATAATAATAATAATAATAATAATAATAACAACAACAACAACAACAACAACAATAATAATAATAATTTTAGGAGTTATGTGGCCTAAACAAGACACTCTAAATCAGGGGCGTCAAACTCATTTCAGGTCAGGGGCCACATACAGCCCAAATTGATCTGAAGTGGGCCGGACCAGCAAAAGCATAACATAATAACCCTATATATAAAGACAACTCTAATTTTTTCCCTTTGTTTTAGTGCAAAAAAGTAAAAGTACATTCTGAGAATGTTCACATTTAATGAACTATCTTTCTACAAAAACATCTGTTGTATTTTTTGACTTGATGAGTCTCATTGTGGGGCTGAATATTTGACTCTTAAAGCCCTGAAACCTGCTGCAAACACACCAAACACACATGTTACCCATTCACCTGACACAGAATGTAATGTTTACTGCAAAAGAACAGATAGATTATAATAATGAACATGGTAAAGTTGATTAATTTGGACCCCTCAGCTCCAGCATGAACAGTTTGCTTGCTGGACAGTGTTGTATGCAGGGGTGTAGTGCTAGTGTTAGTGTTAGTAGTTAGTGGATCATCTTATAGTGCTCTAAAAAGTCTTTATGAATCTCAACCGGATTATGCAAACAGCAAGTAAGAAAAAAAGTGCCGGAAAAAAAGTGCCATTCAGGTTCTAGTTCACTCTGTCAGCACTGATTTTATGCAACCCCCAGAGGACAAATTTGAAATAGTAATTACTTTTATTGAAAAATTGCAGTCAATGTCTTGTCTGTAATTTTTTCACTTTGCAAAGTTTTTCCGTGGGCCGGATTGGAACCTCTGGTGGGCTGGTTTTGGCCCGCAGGCCGCATGTTTGACTGCCCTGCTCTAAATATTATATCAAACAACAAGGACGACATAATTAAGTTTAGTAGACAACGCCGAATATAAAAGTATATCCATATCATGTTTCATAGTCCTTTAACTACATTACATTATATTTTTTCCCAACGAGTAGCAAAGAAAAACTGAAATTGTCTGACTTTTCTATGAGGTTTTGGTGAGCTCAATTTTTTTTTTTTAATTTGCCCTGATATCATAATTTTCAAATATCTGATGGTATTTCTTTTTAATAATTTTTTTTTTTTTAATTAAAAAACTTGTTTATCTTGCTTAAAATAAAAATAAAAATATACTTTATTTAGTGCACTAAAATTTAAGCGACATATTCTGAGGTATACGGTAATTGGAGGCCGGGCTTAACTGAAACCAGGAAGTTTATAACACCGCTCCATGTTTACACATGTTTGCACGTTCACGTGGAGAAGTTTCTCACTTTTAAAATGTCTTCAAAGAAAAATAAAAGCAAGTCTAAAAAGTCGAGTGAAGGGGACAGCTCAGTGTGTCTGAAGGAGGGCTCGAGTGACTCCTCCAACCTGAACACAGCCGGGGATGAAGGAGGAACCTGCAGGAGTTTAAACTCTTTCACTGTCATTGATTTCATTGAGAAAGGTAAGACTCTTCTGAATAGACCTAGACATTTAACAAGCTGTTTTCTGCCTGTTAGTAGTCTGTGCAAATGGGTGCAACAAATTAACAAATGAGCTGCAGCTTTGTGAAGATGGGTGTCATGGTCCATGTTGTGCACAGGGATGCTGTTCCATGCTTGGATGCTGATCTTGCTGTACCACCTGCCCTGTCCTTTAGGCACCTAGGGGGACACATTAATACATCTACGTGGTGAAGTAGATTGAGCTTTGAGGATATATGAATGTGTATTATCTATTTTTGCTTCCAGTCAAAACATGTAGCCTAGATATCTTACAGAGGAAGGGTCTCTCTAGGGATGGAAATCCTCAGTTTAGGTGATTTTTTTCTACACTGCAGTTAACCAAGAAGACACTGTAACTAGACTGCCTTAAATTCAGCCTCAAATCAACTCCAGCTGCACAATCTAGTAATGATAATAATCTTTGTTCGAAGGCATGCTTCTAAACTCACACCCCAGAATGCATCATAAGGATGAAACAAAGTAAAACAAGGCAAATTAAATGGGTAGAATCAATAAAACCTTTGATTAAACAGTCTGAAATAACAGGACACTCAATTAACTTCAGTGAAGTCAAGTAAATATGTTTGAAGAAGAGATCTGACAATATTGGTGAAGAACATGTAAGTAAAAGATGGTGAAACAAGTTGTTTCTTCTTCCCACAGCAATTAAATCATTACTTTTTTTTTTTTTTTGAAATTATCTTTTTATTTGGAAAGGCAAATTCAATCCATCACATACATTAATAGCAACCTTAGTCTTTCAAGAAAAATAAATAAAGATGGACAAATCATTACTTTTTTAAAGGTATGATAAGATTTGAGCTTTATTATGTCCATGTCAGTGATATGCATGTCCGTATGTTCTCAAATCAATATTTTAGTATAGATTATCTCTTCCTTTATATTCACTTTTGATCCATGGTAAATATTCATAGCTTGAGTTTTTAAAGTAGCTACTCAGAGATTTTTCCATCACTTTTGACAGCTAATTTTTCACAATGTTTTCCTTGTTTTTGCCGCAGCTGATGATAAAACACCAAGATGCAGCCGATCAACTTTAGCCCAACTGAGCCTCAATTCAATGAAGACAGCAAACGTCTGCATCGGGAGACCAATCCTCCTGACCAGCTCCACGGGACAACAAGAGGTGTCCATCTCTCTCTCTCCTCTCTCTCTTTCCTTCTCCCTCTTGTTGTCTGTAAATAAATTGAACATTGAATACCTTTTGAGTGAGTAGTAAAATCAGACTACTTCTGTCCCACAGGTGTGTTTAGGATGGCCGGTTGCATCATTTCCTGGTGGAAAAGTTGGTCTTCAGAAATGTTCTCAGAATAACCTCAGAGTGAAATCAGGAGCTGAGGTGACGCTGCACCCACTAACAGGTCCTGTTCTTCAGGCGGAGGAGGTCGTTCTATCCAACAGGTAATGCCATTCACCAAAAATATATAAAGGGCACAATTAAAAATTATTGTCATGTACTTCCATGTGCATCATACATTCAGTTATGGATACAATGCAGACAGTTGCAGTTCATTCAGCACATCTAGATGAAACTTCTGCAGTCTACACTAACATTCCTGCAATTAATCCTCCAATGAAAGAGGCTATAATGTTCAGCTTGTGTTGAAACTGCTTCTACATGTTGTTGATTTAACTCTACTTTGAAGGTTGTGTTGTTGTTGAATGTTTTTTTTTTGTATACCATAAGACTTCTTAGTAAGTTTTTCTTTTATCAATGAGTGTAGGCTGATATATAACACATTGTAAAATCATAAAACTGCACTATTAGTAAAAATAAGATACAAAATTTACGTTTGCACACAAACATTTTACACATGAACCTCTGCAGGTTAATCTTAAAGCCTGATACAAACAGCTGTTGAAGGAACTTGAGATCAAGACCCTGCAATATTATCATGGAGTATCAATGCTCATGTTATGACTCTGGACAACACTGTGTGAATCTAAGGCAAATGCTGCCATCTGCTGGCTACTGCTGGTAACTGCAGTTAAAAATTGTAATTACATTAAGTGAAGTATGGTGCTGCCTAGATGGTTCATATTTTAGTCATCTTGATTAACAGAACTTATTTCTGTAAAATGTATTTTATTATTTTGGTTTTAAATCTTTCTTTGATCTAATATTTTTTATTCTCTCCATGTTTTGTTATTTTTCTCCTTTACTTTATGCTCTAATTGTATTTTAAAGAGTCCACAGTGGACTATTTTTAATTTTTAAATGTCTCTATTTGTCTCCATATATTAGGGTAAAGCATGATTACGGTGTTATTGACTCTCTCTTAATTTAAATCCCCCCTCAGATCAAAAGATGACACGATAGAGACGGATGAGTTCAGGAACTTCTTCCTGAGGTCTCTGGGTAAGTCGGCCACCTCTTCATTTATTTATCGGTGCAGAAATCACTTTTAGGCCAGGGTTGGGAGTTCTGCAGAATATTATTTGAAACGCAACTAGAAGGTAGCGGTAGCAATGACGGTGTCTTTATTTGCAAAGTAGCATGTGTAGCATGCTCCCAAATCATGCAGTGACAGTTTTTAGTCAAGAACTTAGAGCTTAATTTCATTCAGAACAAAAGTTGAAAAGTGGGTCCTGTTTTCTTCTACCTAGTAGAGTCCTTTAGAGCCGGGCTGGTATAATCAGCTATTTGAAGTTGCACTTGATCCATCATTGATTGTGCGCCATACCTTAAACTCCAAGACCTGTACATGTACCCACTGTGGCTGACTGTGACCTTTTTGGTTTTAATTTGGTTTCTTTACTATCCAGGGTCTTCTTGTGGAATAACTGTACTTGTTTGTTTGTTTGTTTGTTTGTTTGTTTTGTGCCAGTTGGGAACATCATTTTGCCAGGAAATATCATCCCCCTGACCTACTTCGGCCGCTCGTGCAGTCTCCGTGTTGAGACCATAAGAGGGGAGGATGGTGTCACCCTCAACAGACCGGCTCCCCCCTCAGGATTGAGCCCTGACACAGAGGAGTCCTCTGTAATGAACTCTGTGATTGACTCCTCCGTATCAAATGACCTCTCTCTGCAGCTCAGCCTGCTCACTGTAGATGACAACAACCCAGAAGGGTCACCAAGCACACCCGGAGAGCCCGGGCCTGCAGCCAGCACCCCACGCCGACCAGCCTTCCTCCCCTCTCTCTCCTCACCCTCTGCTCCCTGTACCCCGACTTCATACAACTCCCAGAATCCTCCTGGAGACGTTTCATCAGAGGATGTTGTCAATCTGGAGAGCTCACTCAGTTCAGAGAAATTCTCCACAGCTCTCCCTGGTGGTGTGATGAGTACTGACACCTTCTACTGCCTCTCCTGCTCCACTAAAGTCAGCTTCAGAAACAGAGCAGGGAGGGAGGAGCCAGATGAGGAAGCCAGAAAGTCAAAGGTCACATACGGCATGATTGGCGGGCTCAGCAGCCAGTTAGATGTCATCAGAGAGACAATTGAGCTCCCTCTGAAACATCCTGAGCTGTTCTCAAACTATGGTGAGTTGATGCAATTTAACATGCATGCCTTGATATTAAAAACCAATGCACAATTTGGATTTTTCTGCAAACACCAACATTATTTGACTACCTGTATTACCTCCTTCCTATGGCCCACACCAAAAACATAACTAGTCATAACTTCTGTCTTTTGTACTTAAAGTTTTTGCTCATCTTAAGTCAAGTAAAGCTAAGAGTAGAGATTAATGATTTCTTCACTATTGCTTTCTGAATCATTGTGGATTCTGTATTTGAAATTGCGTCCTGTTCTAAAACTGTTAAACGCATCCATACCAGTTGTTGTTTTCAAGCTCTGCAGTTCAAACTCTGACAGCTCCATCTCCCATTCACTCAGTGTTTTTTTTGCACTCTGTTGTGTAAAGCAATAGAATAATTGGACTGTATCATCAGACCGTAATGTTCAGCCTTGGTCAGGTGATGTTGATGGTTTTCAATTTAACATCAGAAGTCTAACTCTACGCTTTCTACGCAGGGATCCCGCCTCCCCGAGGAGTACTTCTGTATGGTCCCCCCGGCACAGGAAAGACTATGATTGGCCGAGCCATAGCCAATGAGGTTGGGGCTCACATGACGGTGATCAATGGCCCAGAGATCGTGAGCAAGTACGGTCATGAATTTGCATTTGTCAAAACCGTGCCTCAACAAGAGATCTGATGTCAAACTAAATCTAAGAGACATGCTGTGTTTATTTTATGTTGTTGCAGATTCTACGGTGAAACTGAAGCAAGGCTGAGGCAAATTTTCACAGAAGCGTCTCAGAGGTAAACTTTTTTTTGTGTTAACCCAAAACAACTCTTTACTAATCTCATCATTCATTTGTGATTATGAAAATTGTGCAAATTTGTTTATTTAAAATATATGAAATTAATATATTGTTACATTTGGCAATTAAGAATATAATCTATCATATATAATAATATCATAATATATTTATATATTATGATTTATTATTTATATATATTTTTATATATTTATATAGCAACTTTTAAAAACCACAGTTTACAAAGTGCTTCACAAACGGCAGGGCACATAAAAACAAACAAACAAACAAACAAACACAAAGAGTACTCTGCAGCAGACAGGCTTTAAACAAAATGAAATCAAACATTAGGAAAACAAACACAAAAGACCCAATGATTCAGCACAGGCAACCCAAGAACCCAAGAACCCAGGCAACACAAGAACCCAGGCAACCCAAGAACCCAAGAAACCAGGCAACCCAAGAACCCAGGCAACCCAAGAACCCAGGCAACACAAGAACCCAGGCAACCCAAGAACCCAAGAAACCAGACAACACAAGAACCCAGGCAACCCAAGAAACCAGACAACACAAGAACCCAGGCAACCCAAGAACCCAGGCAACACAAGAACCCAGGCAACCCAAGAACCCAAGAAACCAGACAACACAAGAACCCAGACAACACAAGAACCCAGACAACACAAGAACCCAGACAACACAAGAACCCAGACAACACAAGAAACCAAGAAACCAGTCAACACAAGAAACCATACAACACAAGAACCCGGACAACACAAGAACCCAGACAACACAAGAACCCGGACAACACAAGAACCCAGACAACACAAGAACCCAGACAACACAAGAACCCAAGAAACCAGACAACACAAAACCCAGACGACACAAGAACCCAGACGACACAAGAACCCAGACAACACAAGAACCCAGACAACACAAGAACCCAGACAACACAAGAACCCAGACAACACAAGAACCCGGACAACACAAGAACCCAACGATAAGAATGCTCTTAAATTAGAAACCAAGTGCATTCAAAAACTGACATTATGCAGGGTTCCCACGCGTCCTGGAAAACCAGGAAAACCTGGAAAACAGTTGACCAGTTTTCCAGTACTGGAAAACACCTGGAAAATGGGAGAAAAAGTAAAATGTCCTGGAGAATCACATATAGTCCTGGAAAATTATTCCAACATGGCTGCGTTTGACCTGACCCTATTAACAAAACACATCCCCATTCATTGAAAGTTGAGTGCACGCTGTGCTGGAAAAGACAGCGACACTGCACAACTTTTTTCTCATCTTTTCTCCTTCACTTCATAATCATGCATTCACAGGAAACAGGGGTATATTTGTTTATGTTTTATGGTACATTTGGCTCAATTACACTACTCTAGCTCAGTTGTTCTCAAAGTGGGGTCCTGGGACCCCTGGGGGTCTGTGAACCATAGCGTGGGGGATTCGTGAAATAATGTAAATACATTTCTAATAAATTATAAAATTGTGCTGTGTCATTACAAAACAGCATATACACCATTGTTATGATACCATTTGGTGGCTCGAAGGGATATGTGAGTCTTGTTATTGTTAATTTTCTGAAAGCGTTTAAGATCAATTACTTGAAAAGTATAAATGCTGTCATGTTGAGTCCACAAGGAATGATATGACCCTTTGTTTTAAAATATACAAGTGGAATTTACTTGATTCAAATTGAAGTGTTATCTGTTTATCACTATGGTACAGGTCTGAAGTATTTACATTGATACGTTTTACAATACAAATAGTTCCAAGGGGAACTAAGAGTGCAAATGGTAGTAAGCATGTGATTTAGTGATGGGAAGTTTGGCTCTTTTCAGAGGGCCGGCTCTTTTGACTCCCAAACGGCTCTTAATGTAGGATCTTTTGTAGCTGTATGTTTTACCTTAACTTTAAATAAAATAATAGTTTGTGTTGAAAACCCTTTACATACAGTGTTTTTATGAGAAGACTTATAATAGCCCAATTGTGTGCATTTCTTCTGTTACAAAATCATTCTCACCCTGATCCTAGGGTTATGATTAGGGTTAGTGTTAGGGTTAGGGGGTTAGGGTTAGGGTTAGGGGGTTAGGGTTAGGGGGTTAGGGTTAGGGTTGTGTTTAGGGTAAGGGTTAGGGTTATGATTAGGGTTAGGATTAGGGTTAGGGTTGGGGTTAGGGTTGTGATTAGGGTTAAGGTTGGGGTTAGGGTTAGGGTTAGGATTAGGGTTAGTGTTAGGGTTAGGGTTAGGGTTATGATTAGGGTTACGGTTAGGATTAGGGTTAGGATTAGGGTTAGGGTTAGGATTAGGGTTAGGATTAGGGTTGTGATTAGGGTTAGGGTTAGGGTTGTGATTAGGGTTAGGGTTAGGGCTGTGTTTAGGGTTAGGGTTAGGGTTGTGATTAGGGTTAGGGTTAGGGTTAGGGTTAGAATTAGGGTTAGGGTTAGGGTTGTGATTAGGGTTAGGGTTGGGGTTAGGGTTAGGGTTAGGGTTGTGATTAGGGTTAGGGTTGGGGTTAGGATTAGGGTTAGAATTAGGGTAAGGATTAGGGTTAGGATTAGGGTTAGAATTAGGGTAAGGATTAGGGTTAGGGTTAGGGTTAGGATTAGGGTTAGGGTTAGGGTTGTGATTAGGGTTAGGATTAGGATTAGGGTTAGGGTTAGGGTTAGGATTAGGATTAGGGTTAGAATTAGGGTAAGGATTAGGGTTAGAATTAGGGTTAGGATTAGGGTTAGGGTTAGGGTTGTGATTAGGGTTAGGGTTAGGGTTAGGGTTAGGATTAGGATTAGGGTTAGGATTAGGATTAGGGTTAGAATTAGGGTAAGGATTAGGGTTAGGGTTAGGGTTAGGGTTGTGATTAGGGTTGGGGTTAGGGTTAGGGTTAGAATTAGGGTAAGGATTAGGATTAGGGTTAGGGTTAGGGTTGTGATTAGGGTTAGGGTTGGGGTTAGGGTTAGGGTTAGGGTTGTGATTAGGGTTAGGGTTGGGGTTAGGGTTAGGGTTAGGGTTGTGATTAGGGTTAGGGTTGGGGTTAGGGTTAGGGTTGTGATTAGGGTTAGGGTTGGGGTTAGGGTTAGGATTAGGGTTAGAATTAGGGTTAGGGTTAGGGTTAGGGTTAGGATTAGGGCTTAGGGTTGTGATTAGGGTTAGGGTTAGGGTTGTGATTAGGGTTAGGGTTAGGGCTGTGTTTAGGGTTAGGGTTAGGGTTAGGCTTAGGGTTGTGATTAGGGTTAGGGTTAGGGCTATGTTTAGGGTTAGGGTTGGGGTTAGGGTTAGGGTTGTGATTAGGGTTAGGTTTGGGGTTAGGGTTAGGGTTAGAATTAGGGTTAGGGTTAGGGTTGTGATTAGGATTAGGGTTAGGGTTAGGGTTAGGGTTAGGATTAGGGTTAGGATTAGGGTTGTGATTAGGGTTAGGGTTAGGGTTGTGATTAGGGTTAGGGTTAGGGTTAGGATTAGGATTAGGGTTAGGGTTAGGGTTAGGATTAGGATTAGGGTTAGAATTAGGGTAAGGATTAGGGTTAGAATTAGGGTTAGGATTAGGGTTAGGGTTAGGGTTGTGATTAGGGTTAGGGTTAGGGTTAGGGTTAGGATTAGGATTAGGGTTAGGATTAGGATTAGGGTTAGAATTAGGGTAAGGATTAGGGTTAGGGTTAGGGTTGTGATTAGGGTTGGGGTTAGGGTTAGGGTTAGAATTAGGGTAAGGATTAGGATTAGGGTTAGGGTTAGGGTTGTGATTAGGGTTAGGGTTGGGGTTAGGGTTAGGGTTAGGGTTGTGATTAGGGTTAGGGTTGGGGTTAGGGTTAGGGTTAGGGTTGTGATTAGGGTTAGGGTTGGGGTTAGGGTTAGGGTTGTGATTAGGGTTAGGGTTGGGGTTAGGGTTAGGATTAGGGTTAGAATTAGGGTTAGGGTTAGGGTTAGGATTAGGGTTAGGGTTGTGATTAGGGTTAGGGTTAGGGTTGTGATTAGGGTTAGGGTTAGGGCTGTGTTTAGGGTTAGGGTTAGGGTTAGGCTTAGGGTTGTGATTAGGGTTAGGGTTAGGGCTATGTTTACGGTTAGGGTTGGGGTTAGGGTTAGGGTTGTGATTAGGGTTAGGTTTGGGGTTAGGGTTAGGGTTAGAATTAGGGTTAGGGTTAGGGTTGTGATTAGGGTTAGGATTAGGGTTAGGGTTAGGGTTAGGGTTAGGATTAGGGTTAGGGTTAGGGTTAGGATTAGGGTTAGGGTTAGGATTAGGGTTAGGGTTAGGATTAGGGTTAGGGTTAGGGTTAGGGTTAGGGTTAGGGATGGGGTTAGGATTAGGGTTAGGGTTAGGATTAGGGTTAGAATTAGGATTAGGGTTAGGGTTAGGATTAGGGTTAGGGTTAGGGTTAGGATAAGGGTTAGGGTTAGGATTAGGGTTAGGGTTAGGATTAGGATTAGGGTTAGGGTTAGGGTTAGGGTTAGGGTTAGGATTAGGGTTAGGGTTAGGATTAGGGTTAGGGTTAGGATTAGGGTTAGGGTTAGGGTTAGGGTTAGGGATGGGGTTAGGATTAGGGTTAGGGTTAGGATTAGGGTTAGAATTAGATTTAGGGTTGTGATTAGGGTTAGGGTTATGATTATGTTTAGGGTTAGGGTTAGGATTAGGATTAGGATTAGGATTAGGGTTAGGGTTAGGGTTAGGATTAGGGTTAGGGTTAGGGTTAGGGTTAGGATTAGGGTTAGGGTTAGGATTAGGGTTAGGGTTAGGATTAGGGTTAGGGTTAGGGTTAGGGTTAGGGTTAGGGATGGGGTTAGGATTAGGGTTAGGGTTAGGATTAGGGTTAGAATTAGATTTAGGGTTGTGATTAGGGTTAGGGTTAGGGTTATGATTATGTTTAGGGTTAGGGTTAGGATTAGGATTAGGATTAGGGTTAGGGTTAGGGTTAGGATTAGGATTAGGGTTAGGGTTAGGGTTAGGATCAGGGTTAGGGTCAGGATTAGGGTTAGGTTTAGAACCAGAACTAAACTTAAGCATACAGAACCAGAACCAAACTAATGCAAACAGAACCAGAATCAAACTCAACCAGAATTAAACCAGAACCGAACCAGAACCGAACCAGAACCGAACCAGAACCGAACCAGACCCGGACCAGAACTGAACCAGAACCGAACCAGAACCGTACCAGAACTGAACCAGACCCGAACCGGAACCGAACCAGAACCGAACCGAACCAGAACCGTACCAGAACCATACCAGAACCGAACCAGACTTGAACCAGAACCGAACCAGACCCGAACCAGAAGCGAACCAGACCCGAACCAGAACCGAACCAGAACCGAACCAGAACCGAACCAGAACTGAACCAGAACCAAACCGAACCAGAAATGAACCGAACCGAACCAGAGCCGTACCAGAACCGAATCAGAATCGAACCAGAACTGTATCAGAACCTTACCAGAACCGAACCAGAACCGTATCAGAACTGTACCAGAACCGAACCAGAACAGAACCAGAACAGAACCAGAACCAAACTTGAGCAAACAGAACCAGAACCAGAAACAAACTCAAGCAAACAGAACCAGAACCAGAACCAAACACAAGCAAACAGAACCAGAACCAAACACAACATCATTAATGTCCTCAGGTTGGCATTGGTTAAAATCAGATGCCTCAGCTTGGATGGTCTGATCTGATTTCTCCTCTCAGTGAGTATTTGCCCCTTCTTTAAGAAGACTCTCTCTGAAGGAACAGATGAAGCCACGATACACAGCCTCCCCTCCATCACCTGTATCCTATATCCTCACATATGATTGGCCGCATGGCCGCCATGCTGACCAATCAAAACAAAGTTCTGCTGTGAGCAGAGCTGGGGCTGAGCACTGAGAGAGCTAAGCAGTGAAAGGAAAAAACTGGGATGCGAGCCGGCTCTTCTGATTCACTATAAAGCATAGGCTCTCAGAGCTGCAGCTTTTGATAATGACACATCACTAATGTGTTTAATCTGTGTTACAATTATGAGGGGGTCTTGGACAATTTTCTCACCTGTAAGGGGTCCCTGGCTCCAAAAAGTGTCAGAACCCCTCCTCTAGCTAGCAGGAGTGCAAACTCCCGATAGTGAAAACAAAAAGAGCGACACAGCTGCACAGAAACTCCACGTTGTAGACATCGCTGATCATAATAGACATCGCCATGCAGGAAGACAGTTTACATTTTTTTAAATTTCTGAGAGATCTTCAAATACAGAGTGCGTCTTTACACCGGTGCGATTTTTTCAGAGTTTACGGTAACTCAAATAAAAAACGTGACATTTGCTTTGTTTTATATCGACCACTTAGAAAAGAGAAAGCTGAGATGAGAGTTGCCCATCATTGTTACTTGGTTGCACTAATAAAGTGAAGTGCTGTACATCTGTGGTTGCATTTTTCTATTATCAATTTGCCATCATTTTTAAGCATGTAAGAGGTGATTTCATTGATAGCCATAGACTACATGTCTTTCAATGTAGACTTCCACTGAGAGGAACATATTAGAATATTTAGGAACTAAATTAGGAACTAAATTTAGGCGGTCATACCAGCTTGATCATCAATGAAAATGTCCTGGAAATGTCCTGGAAAATGATCTCTGGAAAAGAGTGGGAACCCTGATTATGAAATTCACTCTTAATTGAAGTCTTTACCTTTATATTAAAGGTATGAAATAGTGAGGTATCTTAATGTGTTGTCATCAAAAGCTCACACTTTCACTCGTTTTTCAGACAACCAGCGATAATCTTCATTGATGAGCTGGACGCTTTGTGTCCGAAGAGAGAAGGAGCACAGAACGAGGTGGAGAAACGAGTGGTTGCCTCCCTCCTGACTCTGATGGATGGGATTGGTTCAGTAAGTATCCTGCTTACTGTCAGGAAATGTCCTCATTGAAAATACAGATTTGTCATGCAGAAACCATCTCTTCTCGCTGGACGCCCTTCAGACGATGTGGGTTGTGTCTCTGGGGTGTTGTTTGTCCTCTAAGCGCTCTGCTCTGTCAGTGCCTGATGAGAAAAAAGATGATCCCCCCCCCACACACACACACAGATGCACACCCAGTGGGAGCCTGGGAAACAAATCACTGAAGGTTGCCATGACTTGTCAATTTGGCATAACTTTATCAGCAGTGAAGTACATCTCTGCGTGCCCAGGAAGAAAAGAGCTCTAATTGTGATTGGTGAAACACAGACACACCAGCTCCCCTCTCCAGTGTGTGTGTCAGACCAAATGATCCAAGGTCATCAGCACTGATTGGTGTGTGGAATGTGTAGAAAGCACGTCCTGCACCTCACCATGCTTCCTAGCACTTAATTTATTAGTGTCTTCACGGCCTCTGTGGTATTGAAAGGTGGAAAAAAAGTCTCATCTTGCAGACAGACCACCCTGACAATCACACAAGTTCATAATCAGACCTTGGTCAACATTTTGTGAGGCTTTACGTATTAAAAACCACCGGATAGAGTTACAAACGTGTGGTCATGGAGTCAAGTTTTACTCAGCTCTGAGGGAGTTGATACCGGTCACTCAAAGCAACAGTTTGCACGTATTCTTGGTGTATTTTGTAGCCAGCACAGTAGATCTGGCTGTTGTAGTTTAGGATGCACCAGTCCATATCCATCATCTGTTATTTCAACACTTCTGAGCGTTTGGGAAAGGCTGCCTCACAGAGCAGTTAGCCAAGCTGTGTGGGTTGACAACCAAAGCCAACTTCAATATGTCCCAGAAAAATCAGATCTAAAAAACCCCTACAAGAACAAAGAAGACAAGAGTACACATGTTATCTGTGTACTCTATGTTACGTCAGTATATGTGCTTATTTTAAAGCAGCACTAACCATGAAGCTAACATCACTAAGAAATTACACAATTTTTAAAAGCAAACTCAAGACCTACCTTTTTAGTCTCGCTTTCTTTTTTAATTTTTAAAAATATTTTTGGGTTTTTTGGCCTTTACTGATGGGACAGCTGAAGAGAGACAGGAGATGTGGGGAGTGGAGAGTAGGGGGAAGACATGCAGTGAATGGTTGACCAGCTGGGAGTCGAGCCGGCGACCTCTGCGAAGAGGACTATAGCCTCTATACCTGGGACGCTTAGACCGCTAGGCCACCAGCACCCTATTCAGTCTTGCTTTTAACTGAGTTTCGTTCATATAACAGTTTTATTTCAATTTTCTTTCTTTCTTTCTTTCTTTCTTTCTTTCTTTCTTTCTTCCTTCCTTTCTTTCTTTCTTTTTTTCTTTCTTTCTTTCTTTCTTAATTATCTAGTTCAAATTTTAGTCACTTTTTATTTTATGTATTTGTTTATTTCTTTTTTTAAGTATAGTATCTTATTTTCTTTTAATGGTTTAATATTCAAATGTTTTATTATCTTAGAAATATATTTTACTTTGAGAGTTTAATTTCCTATGTTGAGTTTTTTTTTATTGTTTAATTGCATTTATGCATTTCTTTTATTTCTTTTTTTAATCTTTTTTTTTCTTAGCATTCACAGGATTATACAATAATTGTAACAGATACATATATATGCGCCTTTTGTATAGTGGCACCAACAGTGCAAATATGATTAGATTTTTAAAAAAGTACAAAAATCCTGTTAGCTTTAACATCTTATTTATTCATTTATTTGTTTTTTATTATTATTATTATTATTATTATTATTATTATTATTATTATTATTATTATTCCATATATTGTGTTCTTAACCTTTGGATTGTGGGTCAGGTTTGCGGTTGGGCCTGGGGTTGGGATTAAGATGGGGGGTCTTTTTATTTTCATGTATATATTATTCTTAATTTATTCTATTTCAAGTTGTTTTTATGTACAGCACTTTGTGTAACAATGTCATTGTATGAAAAGCGCTTTATAAATAAAGTCTGATAGATTGATTGATTTCCTCTGTTTTTCCCAGGAGGGTCACTCAGGTCAGCTGTTGGTCCTGGGGGCCACAAACCGGCCCCATGCCCTCGACCCTGCACTGCGCCGACCCGGACGATTCGACAAAGAGCTGGAGGTGAGCTCACAAAAAACGCTGAGTAACAGAGACGTTCTCCTGTTATTGCTCTGTTACAAATCACCAACAGACGTGTTCTGACATCGTCCTGTTTGCTCACTGTGAATCAGTCTGGTGAAAATGGAAACAAACTGCATGAAAAGTAAACATTGAAGGATATTTACAGATGTTTTATTGATAAAAAGTGACCAAGCTGCCGGAACCGTCTCTGCCAGGTCGACTTAACTCTCCATCCGTTTGCGGTTTGGCGTTCCTCAAGGCTCCTTCTTGGGTTCTGCTTCAGTTGGTGTGAATAAAACTGTCTGCTCTACATTGTTTTGTTTTCATTTCACGCTGGCAGGTGGGAGTTCCTGGTGCTGCGGAGCGTGCAGATATTTTGCAGAAGCAGCTGAGATCCGTACCGTGCAGCGCCACTGCCGAGGAGCTGACGCAGCTGGCCGATGTGGCGCATGGATACGTGGGAGCTGACCTCGCTGCTATTTGCAAAGAAGCAGGCAAGTAAACACTGGGGTAGTGTCACATGGGAAGTTAAGATGATGTGGCGTTAACAAGTATGTCCTTGTTTGAGGAATTTTAAGGCATCCAAAACCCTTTTCTTCTCTTTATTCTGGGAACACAGTAATATACAAATAATGTAGTTACTTGAATTTAAAACATCAAACATTGCTCATAGATTCAGTTCCCTTTAAAGGAACTGAGACATAAAATATCTTTACTCATGCCTTGAGATTTTAATTTGATCAACTGCGACAGATATTTTTCCTGGAAATAACAAATATAGAAGTTGACCAAAGCCCCATGAGAACAGGACTAAAGGTCTTTGGACCCCTGAAGGCTCATTTATGCTCTATGTTGGAGACACATACAGATACAGACAGAACCATCTACCTGAACTCGGACACAGAGCAAACAGTGCAATACCACCGATAACCGTGGGGGCAGTGTAGCCAACAGTTCAAGCCTGACCATACACATGCAGAAGAAGAATTGTGCAATTTTATCAGGCTGTTTTCAAAACCGCCTGCTGCATACTACCTAGAAATGCATTTTGCAGTACATACAGCATACTGCATACTGCGTTTGAAGGTAGTATGTAGTATGAGTGTTCTGTTGGATCTGGTCTGCAGTTTGCTGGGTCAGGCGTTGCTTGATTTCTGGTTTTGGAAAGTGGAAGTATCCAACGGTCAAGTTCATAGTGAAACTGCTTCTTTAGCATCACTTATGATTTATAAAGTTATGAAGTAGTGTATATGGAACGTTAGCGCTGTGCATTGTGGGAAACGGTATGCAAGGGAGACTGGTCCGCTGCATACTGTGACATTTTCCCAAATCAGTACGACATCTGGGTAGTTTTGGCATACTGCAGATTTTGCTCGTGTTCACATACTACATACTGAATTTTGGCCAAATCAGTAAGTACTGCTAGTATAGTAGGCGGTTTTGAAAACAGCCTTAGACATTATAAACATACAGTGTTTATGATGTTTCTTTACATGGGAACAGAGACAGTCAACTGCAACAGCAGGGCAAAGATTGAAGTTCTTACCGTCCATATTTAACCAAATTCAGAGATTACTTGTTGATGTTAGTTTGGTGTTTCTTGTAGATAATTGTTTGGCCATGATTTAAGTTTTTTAGATTCAAAGTCTAGAAGCTCATTTTGTTACTTAGCATATAGACAGATTTGCAGAAAGAGCTAGCTCAAACTCATCAGAGAAGTGGAGTCTAGTACTCTTTCATTGGATAGCATGGATGTTTGTATATGGTATGTAATGTATTTCAATCCCTGGACTGACTGAGTTTTGGTAGCTATTTAATAGTAATGTGAACAAGTGGACGTTGCTCAGAGCATTTAAGAAAATATAGAGAAGGCAGACCATTTCCAAGTCTCATGAAGTTTATTTTGCTTAAAAATTAAAGTGATGGTCATGATTCGTCAGCCTAAGCATGTCCCGAAGCAAGACCATCCACAGCCACTCAGACCATTGTGCTGCTCTGTCGTTCCATTTCCTTTTTGCACTTCCTGAAACCAACTTAATTTGGGAAACCAAAACAAAGTCACACATGGCGGCCAGCCCAGACATGCTCGCCATCTCTCAGTGGTTTGGTTTTCCTCGTGGGCTCAGGCATCCAACCGACAACAGAAAACACATGGACAACACTTTGTTACAGAGTCTTAGGTTTGTTTGACCCCACCTCTCCTTAAAAAAACCACATATTCTAGTGACTCATTCTTCCTACATTAGTGTTTTCAGTTTCTTGGAGTGTCTGACATGCCTGCAGCTCCCATTGAACACAGAGGGTCAACCTTTGATTTGTGCCAAAAAGGAAGTTGGAAGTTTCTGTGGTATTCAGCTCCCAGTGAGAGAAAACCACCCAAACCACCACTTGTTGTGAAATTCCTGCGCCCCCTCACCCCTAATGCCACAAACCAATCCACCTCACATCCCCAGGACAAGCATACAAGCTCCTTTGCAATGTGTGTGTATCTGAATGTGCAAGAGTGTGTGTTTGATGTACACGTGCATGCATGATTGTTTTTGTGTGTGTGTGTGTGTGACCCTGTGTGCCTCCTGGGTGGTCTCAGGGCCCGGGGTACGTGGCGTATTGCATTTCCAGCTGAGGAGGGAGCCGGGGCTGCTGTGCGGAAGCACTCTGCAGAAGAGCGTGATTTACTGTCCGCAGAGGACCAGACGTGACTGGCAGTGTTTTCTGAAAAACCTCCTCACATCCCGGAGGGACACAACAACCTCCTCAACCCCGTTTCACTCAGCTCACTTCCCCCCAAAAAATCTCCCAACCCAAATCACAAAACAAACACGGGCCCTCCCCACTGCACTCCACCACTGCACAACTCACAGATTCAGAACATATTTAATACTTTATTCCGTCTTTAATTCTTTCTGTAGGAGGTTTTAAGCTTGGAATAAAACACAGTCTATAATATATGTACAGGTACAAATACTTAGGAGTTCTCTCTCCATTCACATTTAATACAATCAGAGGTTCAGTTGAAGTCTGCTTTCATACAAACAACAGTTATTCAGCCACTTACAGAAGGGAGTAGTTCAACATTTGCTTTATGTCCCACCTCTCTTAGGTATTAAACCATCTTAGCCACATCTAGCCTTTTGTATTCATTCATACAGCACTGATCTACCACTGAACAAGATATCAAGAGACCTACACATGTGGTTAGGAGTGATGAAGAGTAGCCACGCTTCTCTGAAACTTTGTCTTTCTTTGACACATTAAGAAACCTCACTATTTCAAACCTTTAATACTAGAGCAAAGAGTTAAATTAAGAGCAGGACATGTTTTTCTTATTCTAACTATAACACTGTATTGCACTGCTTTAATGTAAGTATAGCAGCTTCCTCTGAATGGGGAGAGTTTTCTTTACTCCCAAATGTATCAATATAGTAATAGAGTTCAAATTTCAGCTGCTTGAACATTTATTTGAGTACATTTAAGTTAATAACACCAATTCAGAACAGGATGATGAGAGGAAACTAGGGATGTACATTTTAAGTATTTTCCGTGATCGATTTTTGGAAATGTTAGCGATCAATTATCGATTAATTGATTAAAAAAAAACATTATTATTCTTAAAAAAAAAAGGCCAAATACGTTGTCTTCCCCCTAAATTATATTTTCTACAGCAACAAAATGCATATAAGTGACAGGATTGAATACGGGTACATGTTTGACACGCAGAATATCAACGATCAGGCTCATTAAAATGTTCTACGCGGACATAATCTTATAAAGTGAAGGCTGAGACTACTAACAGAAAAGTACTTCAGACTCACAGTGTCCAGTTTTCTGTCTACTCGTTCTTATTGAGCCAGACGGCTCTGATGTTGCTGGTCTGCAAACATAGCGTACCTGAATTTCCCACCTGTCTGTTGCCTTCGTATCCAAAGGTTAAAATGTCCTGTTTAAAGTTGTCACTCTTCGTGTCCGTGTTGTTGTTGGCAGCAGGTTTTGTATTGATCCTCTTTTAAAAAGCGCACGTGCAGACCTGACGCGCAGCCGCAGCCCCCAACTGAGCGTCTCCGCTGTGCGCAACACCTTTAACAGCTGATTCACATCGAAACATGCTTTAAACTTAAAACACCTCCCTGATAGATAGATGAGTGTAATATGAGACCACATGATGTTTGTTCCACGTGACGGAAAATTGATAACAAAAATGCGTGTTTCGAGTAATTTCTTAACAATCAATTAATCGATAATCGATTAATTGTGGTCATCCCTAGAGGAAACTGCAACCAAAGTAGACGGAGTCCTGAGGAAATGCTACATTCAAATTCATGCTAGTTTTCCGTGACTACCAACCCTAGCTTTAAGGGTGCATATATTCCAACTAGGCCGAGGCAGATGTGTGTCTAACATGAGTCTGGTTCTGCTCGAGGTTTCTGCCTGTTAAAGGAAGTTTTTCCTCTCCACTGTAACTTAATACTGCAAGGTGCAATGCTCATGGTGGATTAAGGTGGGGTAAGACTGAGTCTCACCCTGTCTTGGTGTTGGGTCTTTGTTAATAATTTGACATAGAGTGGTCTAGACCTGCTCTGTTTGTAAAAGCGTCTTGAGACAATGTTTGTTGTGATTTGGCGCTATGCAAATAAAGATTGATTGATTGATTGATATTGAATTTGCTGGATTTCTTCTACTGGATTGATAGTGCAATTTATTTATTCATTTTTTGGCAAACTAGGCTGATGAGAGTCAAAAATGGAAGTGACATACTGCACCAAACAATGCAAAAATGCTTTGTTGATTTGTAGAGCTGAGAGATTCTTGCATAAAACCTCTCTCTTTCATAATCAGAGGATCTTTGTTGCATGATTTCTGATGTATAGTCGACATCCTGCAGGGTGCAAAACAAAGATATACAGTTTTAAATGGAGGTTGTATTTGCAGGAGTATGACCTCAAATCTCCCACTGTACCATGAAACATCACCTGCATTCATGGACACACAAACAACCACAGACCCACAGAACAAACACATTAATATCCACATTAACACACTTGAACCCTCTGCCTGATATGTTTTTTCCTCCTCTGCTGTCATTGAAAGGAACAAAAGCCAAAAAGGCAGAAAAACACATCAAGTAGGAACTGCAGTTGTTTCCTTCTGCTGCTCAGGTAACAATGAGCGGCTGGGGGAGCGTACCCTCCGGCGCATCACTTCCTGAAAAATACAAACGTGGGGGACGAAAAAGTGCGACGACTGCGACACCCCAGGGTCACGCACAAGATCATCCCCACCTCGCACAGCTGCAGAGAAGCATGTGCACAAACACTCCTTTTATGAGTTGCACTTTTGATGCACGCACACACAATAAGCACGTTGTGGTGAGGGTTTCACATCCTGCCATCAGTACAATACCAACCTGCTTCTAGATCACAGAGAAAGACTTTTTTAGTCACTCTTCGTCTTCAGGCTATGAGCGTGTTTGTGTGTGCACAAGAGTGGATGGAAATCTTGATGTCATTAGGGAAGTTTTTGTTTGTCCTGTCCAACTTTAACAGAGCCTCAGAAACAACTTCTTGACGACAGATGTGTTATATAATCAGCGCCTAATTACACTTGATCACGGATCAGCCGGTTTTAAATGTCATGTAATGCAAAAGCACGCTTATGCTGGATCTTGTACTCCGTTTCATCAAGGTAGTCTCAGATCCCTTTTAAGCCTCCACTGAGAGCAGAAACTATTAGAAAAGTCTGTGCCTTACATCATGTGCTCTGACCAAGGGGATCCAGGTTGGATGCTGTGATCTTTTAATGAAGGGAGGATTTTTAAAGCCAGAGAGAAAAGCAGGAATTTGGCTCACAATTACAGAGGCCCCTTCCTTTGTAACGTATATACTTCCTTTTTATTGCATTGTTTTCATGTTTAGTGAGCTTTTCATAAACAAAATGCTTCAGAGTTCAAACTTTTGATGAGGATCTCAAATAGAAAAACAGAAGTCAAGACCCAAAGTCGTTGTCCATGGATTACATTTTTTTTTTTTTTTGTAATTCACTGTTTTTTTTATTGTTTTCAGTAAAGTGCAAAATTCAGAAATAAATAAAACAATACATCTAGAGCAGTGATTTTCAACCACTGTGCCGTGGAACACTAGTGTGCCGTGACAGACCGTCATTTTCCAATTTCACTTAATTAGTCCTAAAAAAATATTATTCATATACTGCAAATAATTCATTATTCAAAAGATTCAAAGGTTTTTATTGTCAATTTTCACTGTGTATATGAGACATACAGGAAAAACGAGATTCTGTTTCTCTCTTCCAGCTTTTAAATATCTAAAATTTAAATATAAAATACAATAAAATATAATAAAATACAGTTTTATAAAAACAGCCTATGTACACAGTGCAGGTAGTGCAGTGACAGTTTAAAAATGGACAATGAAAATGAAAATGAAAATTACATACATATATAATTTGCCATGTAGTGCGTCTGTGTCTGCAGTGTCGTGACTGGAAGAGTAATTCAATACTCTTCATACTGACCTGCGCTACCCACCCACTGGGAGGCAATAAAGCACACTAATGACCTTGTTAATTTAAGACAATAGAATTAATGATGCATGTGAGAGGTGTATGTGACAAGAAGTAGGCGTACAACAGCGATGGATGAATATTCAAAAAGGAAAAATGAAAGCTCCAAACTGGGCCCTGGACAAAATTCTAACCAGGATGAAGAGCGTGATATGGGTGGTTGAAAAGGCAACTTCTATGAGGAAGCGAGAGCTCCCAAAGCTAGCTACTTAGTAGCTGAACTCGTAGCCAAATCAAAAAAGTCACACACTGTGGCAGAGACATTAATACTACCTGCAAAAGCCATTGTAAATGAGATGCTTCGCCCCGACACAGTTAAAGAAATAGCCAAAGATCCTCCCTCAGATAAATAGATTCATAAATTGAGAGACTAAATGTGTCATTTTGTAACACTCTTGTTTAGTGGTGTGACTCAGGATTTTTTTAATGTAAGAAATGTGCCTTGAAAGACACTGATCTAGAGAATACATCTAAAATAAAAAGTAGTAATAAAGCCAATGACAGAAGAAAAACACAATACCACACACAAAGTAATAAAAAAAAACCCAACAATAATAATTTCTCACAGGGAAAGAACCGGGCTCAGTGCACCGCGACCACTCACACACTCCCATCACACTCATAAACATGTCAAAGTTACTTATTCAACATTGTATTGTATCCATGAAGGGGCTCCATATGTCCAAAAACATCCCCTGTCTGTTATTAAGCTTAAAAATGAGTTGTTCATTGGTGGCTATTTTGGTCATTTCTCCCAGCCATTCATTTAAAGAGATGTTACTTTTAGTTCTCCAGTGCCTGAGCACAATCCTACACCCTTATTGCATTGTTTTCATGTTTAGATAGATCTCATATAGAAAAGCCTAATTCAAGACCCAAAGTCATTGTCCATGTATTAAAAGTTTTTGTTTTTCTCCTGAAAGAAATGGAGAACATGTTTTCCAAGACTCAAGTTGAGTCAGAAATTAATGACTCTGGGGCAGATGTAGTCTGTCCTTGTTTATGTTTTACTTTAGAACACATGTCTAGTTTATTTTATTGTTTGATAATGTGTGACTAAGTTATTATTGCTCTGGTGTTTTTAACAGAGAGGCATATATCATGAACAACAGACGTTGTAACACAGATGTCTTCAAACATGTTCTAACTTAAAGGGATAAATTACTTCCTCCTCCCTTGCTTCCTTGCCTCCTTGCTTAATGCTGCAGGAGGAAAGGTCAGCTCTTCCATAACTGCTCTGTAACCCTGAATGAGGACCTCTTGTGGAAAGTTGAGGTATTGCTGGTGAGTGAAACAGCAAGGCCCATGTGCATATCAGGAGAAAAACACTTGACACTGCAGGTTATGGATGCTCCTCTCTGAGACTCCCTCCTCTCTGAGTGTCTCCTGTCTCAGTTTCAGTACCTGAGGTGGATTTCATCCTGGTTTCTCGCAGCCTGACAGATTTATGTCCACATTCAGATGATCTGCTGGACTGAGTTAGTCACAGCAGAAAAATGAACAGCCGCCTGCACGCCAGCGACTCCATTTCTAAACATTTTTCTGACAGAGCTTGTGTTGTGTCTGATGTAGCTCCTCGTCACGCTGCTCTGACTGGGCCTTGTGTCAGAGGGGTGTCAGCAGCAGGATCGCTGTTACTGGACAGGCTGACGCAGACATGGTCACTGTGGTAGTCCATGCTTTCAGAGCCTGGACTGCTGCAACACAGTCAGAGCTCAAATTGTGTCATAGAAGAAACAAATAAGATTTTATATATATTTTCAATATCATACTTAAAGTGCATTACATTGTAGTCATGCTTTATCTTATCTATATTGAGGGTTTAGTGATAAAGGATGCATTGAACTCACAAAATGTTCTCATCTACACATAAATCCTGGACACTCGCCTGCTCAGTCCTCTAAAGACCCTTTAAATCTGAATATGATCATAGCTCATGCTGAGACCCAAACTTGACCCCCTGTAGGAGTCACAAGCCAGAAAGGTCCAAATGTGTCAGAGCTGGCAGATTTGAATCAGAACATTTTAGAAAAATAAAGCAAAAGTTGCATGTTACACAGCTTGTGCATCCACGGAGCAAACGGATGAAGCTGATTGGCTAACAGCGGTACAGAAACAGCCAACAGAAGGTGTTGTGTTTATATGTTTGCACAAGATCTCAGAGCAGATTTGCTTCAATAC
Organism: Notolabrus celidotus; assembly: GCF_009762535.1. NCBI lineage: Eukaryota > Metazoa > Chordata > Actinopteri > Labriformes > Labridae > Notolabrus > Notolabrus celidotus. The sequence goes on from NC_048279.1 coordinate 31,908,521, forward strand.
AAAAACCACACAGTCTCTGATTTCTCTTCATTCTAACATCCCCAAACATCACATCGACCCTGCTCCTGGCTCGGCGTGGATTCTAAAAAGCAGTGCTTCATAATGAATTCCTTTAGGTGTTTTCTGTGGTATTGGAAGCTATCATGCGGTCTCGTGGAGCCTTGCAGACTCCGGGCGTCTCTCTGTCGTCCTGTTGGCGTTCGACTGATCCCGGTATGAGCAGATGACTCATTTCCACAGTCTAAACACTGCAAATTGTGTGTGTGTGTGTGTGTGTGTGAGGGCGCGCGTTTGTTTCGAGTGTGTAGCATGCGTGTGCGTGCTTGTTTGGTTTGTGCCACATCCGGACGCACTGTTTACAAGCCTCTCTAAACAGGGGAAGCCCACTGGAACAAGAAAGGGCCAGTAAAATTGATTATGTGGAATAATAAACACACAACTCTGCACTCCGTCAGCTGAAAGCTTTTTTGCTTTTGCTTCTTATTTGACAGCAAAGATCGGGCTCGATATTTAACATCCACTTTTCCAGCTTAGAACAAATTGTGCAAAGTGATTTGGCTAACACACTTCAGTACAAACCTAAATACGAAAACACAGAGTGTAAACGGCGTCAAAAAATGAGTGCAGTTTTGTGTGTTTGACATCAATTCTGCAGAAGAAGACAAACACTCCTGAATTCTCGCAGATGTTTACAGCAGCAGCCTCTCCTTATAAAGCGCTTTTCCTAACTCGCCTGTCCTTTTAAAGACACTTCAGGAATTTCAGAACAGGTCACATAAATATCAGTCAGATCAGCATGTGAAGTTTATTTGGGGCCTCTGTTTATAAAATCCGGAAATGTGCTGCTTGTACTCCTTAACCCCGGCACTTACCTTCACTCAGTGACATCTGTGTGTGTTCTGTAACATGTACTGTATATGTGTGTGCCTGCACAAGTTCTCTGCATGCTTGGAGTGTGTGAGTGCATGTCTTTGTCATCTGTGTGTGTGCAGTCTTTAAGAGCACATATTATTGCGGTGTTTCAGCCCCGGGAACAGATGTCGGGTATTGTAAATACAGGTGCAAAGAGTGTTCCGGAAGCCCCGGCGAGTAATGAAAACGTTCCTGCGGTTTGGTGATGGTGTAATGCCCAAAGTATTTCACAATTCATCTGAGGACAGTGTCGCTGCAGAGCCGTGGCTCGGGCCGGTGGGTGTTGGACGCAGAGCTGCACACTTAACGTGTAACACACTGTCTTGATTCTTCCCCCGTTGAAATGAGGAATGCGCTGTTGAAGTGCAGATGGACTTCTTTTGACACACCTTCCTGAGCTCTGTGGGTGTTGATCTGCTGCCTCTGACAATAGAGCTCTGTGAGGTTCCTCTTTTGAAGTCTTCTTCTGGAACATAACCTGGTACACTTCCTACCTCCTTTTTTTTCCTTTTCTCTGGGAGTTCAGGGCATGTCTTGGGTGTTGCAGCTACATGAATGAAACACACATTTATTCCATTCCTTATATAATACAGATGCAAAGTGTACTTGACTTATTGCAGTGTTCTGTGATTTTTGTATACCAATGAAAAGATGGGCATTGGATTAAAGCAGGACCAACACTGGATTTTGATGCTTATTTGGAAGTCCTGACGTCCACCCTAGCCTAAAGGCACTGAACCCTCACAGACTTGAATGACGTCAGACCAGACAGATGTGCAGGGCATGAGTTTGCAAGCTACAGATGGTATATAAATGAAGAGTGGAACACACTTTTATGACGTCTCGTTGTATGGAAACAAGATGTGCTGTTTAATAATAACTGAAGGAAGAAAAACAGCTGATCTCAGCATGAGTTTAAACCATAGACTGTATGAATAATGGACGTTGTGCCCGGGACGTCACCCATCTGTTTCTGAAGCGCTGTTTTGAGGCCAATCGTATATTGGAAATGTTGAACTCAACCTAACTGCTGTTGAGCGAGTGTGACGTAAAGAGGTGGGCTTTGAGCCTCCTAGCCAACAGCTACATTGTTCCCACCTGTCAACCAAGTCAGCTGTGCCTCTCATAATGGAAAACTCGTAATCTCAATATCTTCGAAATTGCCTCGTTAGAATAAAATTCAACCCCGTACAGTGTGTGCCGATCAAGAAATGAGCAAGTCAGACTACACTCGCCTTTTGTACCAGGCTGTAAACATGTTTATTTCTGCTGTAAAGATCGGCTTTTTTGAATTGGTGTGTATGTGGTTTCTGGTAGTTCCAGAGCCAGCCTCAAGAGGATCCTCGATGAACTGCAGTTTTCAACACTTCTGCATCGGCTGTAATTCTCACGGCCGGAGGTTGCCGCTTGGTTCATGTGAATTAAATTACAGTTTTTATATATATAAGCTGACTAATGAAAGTCTAGTAGACATTATTGTCAGTTCTTCATAAATATTCTACTAAAAAAACATTAAAATGATACAAACATTGAATCAGTAACAGAGAAGTGATTCAACTACATGTTGTAATTAATTTTTTTTCTTTTGTTTACACTGTTTACATTTAATTATTATACTATATTTTCTATTATATTCTTTATTTTTTCTGAATAATGTTGAATAATCTTTAGCTGCACAACCACGTCCTTCATGTCACCAAGTTTGCAATGAACTCTGGGCAGGTCCAACAGTGAAGTCTGCAGAGATGCTGTCTCATGGAAAGTTGGTACTTTGGATGAGAGAGCTCACCCACTTGACGATGTGATGGTTTGGTAGCTCTAAGCACTCACACTTACTGGGAAATGCCTTAAAGCCTGGAAGTCTGAGAGAACATAGTTTGGGATTGGGCAATCATTCTTTTGTTTTCTACAGGGAGTGTTATAAACTATGGAGTCAGAGCATGCACTGTGGCACTACCAACATGGCTGTGATTGTGTCTGATTGGCTGAAATGACTTGCTAAATCTTATGCTGGTTGGGCTCTGCTTCTTGTAGCTGATAATCTGTCAGAATAAACTTAGATTGGATTTCCTCTCATTACTGAGGATTACCTTGAGGTGTCTCTTGTCTGGACTGGATTCTTCTGCAGGTTGCATTGTACAGCACATCTATACGTGTTAATTTGGAAGGGTGGGACAAGGCTATTGCTTGATTTTGTCACCGTATAATGACTGAGTCAAGTGCTCAGTTTGTAGGAGTGAAAAAGTCTGATGGTGCTTGCCTTTCAAAACACTCCTGTCGTCACTGATAGAAACTGATCTGTGGATCATATGATGCTCACTGAAGCTTTATTGTTACACAGGACCTCATTGAAGCTTGTATGAGTATTTCTTATGTGCTACATGTTGAGGTATCTCTGGAGTTTTCATGTTGGTTTTGAATCTTTAGAAAAGGGCGCCGGTATGGTGCAAGGGTCAGCGGAGGTGACCCCTGAAGCAACAGCCTTGATTTGAGGAAAGGTCTGTTTTGGACCCACATAATTAAAACCATCCCTGTTGAGAAACCACAAATAACTATTCTTCTCCCTGCCTGGTTTCGAAATGCGTTCTTCCTGCTCCTCCATATCTAGCTTCAGTCCCGGTGTGATGTTTTGCAAATGTGCATTCTTGTACATTTCGAGGGGCCCCATTTTCTCTCAATTCCCACTAGGTTTCTGGTGAATTTGAAGCATTCTGGAAAGGAGGAAAGTAGAAAAAAAGAAGAGGAAGGAGGAGAAAATGAGTCCACATAAGGTTCAGATTAAATTGTGTTGTGTTGCCTCTTTTTTTTTTTTTTTTTCCTTCTTCCTCCCTTCCCATCGGATGTTTTCATAACTAAACCAAATGTGTGCTCGGAGTCAGCCAAGAGCAGTCAGGAGACAGAGAATCCCTGAAGCAAAATGTTGGAGTCACGTCGATGAATTGAGTTTCCGCTGCCCTCTGGGTGTCCAGGCTGCACCCGGAGCTCTGCGGCTTATGGACCCCGCTTCCCCCCTCTGCTCGGGATGTTTCTCTGCGAGGCTTTTCATTACCGCTGGCAAAGTGCTGGGTTTACTCAAGACAGCTTCAGATGATTCTCGCTGAAACATTTATTAAACATTTGTCAGCTCCATTTGTCAGTCCTCGGGGCTTTTATACAGCTTTACTATTGACTCTTTGAACCAGCTGTCATTCTGTGCTTACTGCAATAACTTACCATCTTACTTTGAGTGCTGACTTGGGGATTAAAAGTAGAAATAAAACACTGGCAGAGGGAGAAGTCTGCAAGACCTCCAAATGTGTTACATTAAAAAAGAGAAGGAGGCAAAGTTTTCGCCTAATATCCCATGATCTGCCAAAGTTTGAGAAGACTTTCAGTTTGGTAAACTTGTAGAATAAATGGAGCTAAAGTGATCTTGAGGATGTTTGAAGTGTATTTTGCTCTTTCTGTCCAAACATTTAGATCCAACCCTGAACGCTTCAGGTTGTGTTGTTGTTTGTACTTTTTATAGATTTTGTATAAAAACTGAATAATTGCATGATCCAGAGGACCAAACAAAAACACCTCTTTGATTCTGTTTCTTCTCCAGCTGTCCACAAAGCATCTTTTATCTTAAAGAGCTCGAGCAGACTCCAGCTGTTTCTCTGGTTTTCATCCCTGATCCATCATCTTCTCAGAATCGGGCCCCTCCACCTTCACAGGGGCAGGCGGCTGATGGTTTGGGGTTAGTGCATATGTTGTTGTGGCTGGTGCTCCTCAGCTCCCTCCTCACCCCAGCTTCCCTTCCACATCCTGTCCTGTCTTCCCTCGTCCCCTCCGCTCTCGGACCAGATGTTTTTGTGCAGTTTAAGCAGCGCCGGTCTGAAGCAGTAATGCAGATGAAGAGCTGAAGCTGCAGCCAGGTGGAATGAAGGGATGTTTGGACCTCTGGGGGATAGAGAGCGAAAGAGCGGGAGAGAGACATCAAATACTGGGGAGCCGGGCCTGGGGAACGCATTGACCTTAACTTGGAGAGCTCTCAAAAACCTCTTTGTGTTAATTGTCTTTCTGGTTCTCCTTTTCTCCTACTCTCTCTCTCTCTCTTAGTCTCTCTTTCTGTGTGTCCCTTGCTCAGTCAGAAGGGTCTTGGAAAATATAAACAGGATGCAGTCATGTCTGATCGTAAATCCCCTCTCGTCTGCTCTCTGGCCTCCAGCCCTGGACCACGTCCGTTCCCCTCTGGCCCTTTCCCCACCCTCTATTTCAGCTCCGAAGAGGAAGTGGAGAGTCTCTACGTGTGCGTTTGTGTAGTGTGTGTGTGCACATGTCTATCAGGAGTGGATGTGTGTCTTGTATACTGTTACCCGGCTCTGGGGTTGGAAAAGTGGTTGTGGGCGGTTTTTTGAATATTTCTGCATTTAGCGTGTAACTCTCTGTGGGAGGACCTGACCTCGTCTCCCACCTGTGGGGGTTTAATCTGCACAGCTGGACGCAAGCTGATGCACACATGGCGTTCTCTGCATTGTTTTTTGTCCTATCTTGCACATTCTTCTCATACATGCTGTATTGCAATCCAATCTCCCCTCATGCATTTATTGGTATGTTAATTGAAGGAAACTACAAGCAAGGAGAGCCAGAAGGTTCACTTTACACTCAGATTCTGAAAAGAGGGTGGCACAAACTTTCCTGGAACAAAACTGACATCTAAAATAAAGCCATACGGCGAGGACGAGCTGCAGAAAACGGATCATTACTCAGACTTCATTTACCTCCCTGATGGAGATGATGACTTGAATCATCAAACTCCTACAAATATTTAGGTGTCCACCTGGATATTACGTTCAGCTGGGAGGCCCACATTGATAACCTGTGTTCCCGCATACAGCAAAGATTGTACTTTTTACGTCGGCTCAGGGTGTTTGGTGTAAATCAGCAGGCTATGTTTTTGTTTTATCAGGCTGTACTGGAGAGTATCATTAGGTATGGGATGACAGCATGGTACGGTAACCTCTCTGTTCAGCTCAAAACCAAACTCTCTCGCCGGGTGCAGACTGCCATGAAGGTCATAGGCAAGACTGGCAACCCTTCCCTACAGGCCATTTATGAGCAGTGTGTTCTTGGGCAGGCCCAGAGAATACTTGGAGACCCGTTGCACATCCTTTACTCTCAGTATGAACTTTTACCATCTGGAAGAAGGTACAGAGTCCCCAAGTGTAAATTGAATCATTTTAAAAACTCCTTTGTGCCGACCTCTATCAGAGTTTTAAATAATAAATAGCCTGTTAGGGTGGGGACAGTGTCATGGTGTTCTCTCTGTAAGAGTATGCTGTGTGTTGTATGAACGTGTATTATTTATTGTACTTTTCTTATTTATTTATGTGTTCTTGTGTCATTGTGGTGATTTTTGTAGGAGCAGGTAACGTGCAGCACTGATGTCAAAGACAAATTTCCCTACGGGGACAATAAAGTACATCGTATCGTATCGTATCGTATCGTATTGTTCAATAAGCTGACTCTGAAAAACAGAAAAGAGATGCTGTCTTAGCTCCCTTTAATAATTACAATAATAATACATTTTATTTATATAGTCCTTTTCAAAAACTCAAAGACACTGTACAATTGTTAAAATCAACACAACCAAGGAACACAAATCAAAAAAAAAAAAAAACACAGTACAATCACAAATTAAAAGCTAACTTAAAAAGGTGAGTTTTTAATAGAGATTTGAATGATAAAGGGTCTGAGAGTTCCAGAGGGGGGGAGCGGCTATGGAGAAGGCTCTGTCCCCCCAGGTTCGATGCTTGGTTCTGTGAGGTGGGGACAGGAGGTTGGCATGTGAGGAACGCAGGTTATGGGAAGGAGTGTGATGGTGGAGGAGGTCAGTGAGGTAGGAAGGGGCCTAGTGGTGGAGGGCTTTGTGGGTGAGGGTTTAGTAAGGCACTGGAGCAGCACTGCTTGATGTCTGACTGTAGATGCAATTTGATCCATGAAGGGGAGAGAAACACTTGATATCTGCTGGGATACAGTGTGGATACAAAGAGTGATACGTGGTTATCTACTTTTCAGGATTCTTATTTTTTTCACATCCTCTTACAGGCACAATGTAAGACGGTACTATACGAACTCACACGTACACTACCAGTCAAAAGTTTGGAAACACCTTCTCATTCAAGGGTTTGTATTTATCGTAATGATTGTAAACACTGTAGATTAATACTGAAGACATCAAAACTATGAAAGAACATATATGGAATTATTTATTTCACAAAAAAATGTTAAACAAAGCAGAATATGTTTTATATTTTAGATTCTGTAAAGTAGCCCCCTTTTTCCTTCATGACAGCTTTGCACACTCTTGGTATTCTCTCAGTCTGCTTCATGAAGTGGTCTCCTGGAATGGTTTCTAATTAACATGAGCCTTATCAAGAGTTCATTTGTAGAATGACTTGCCTTCTTAATGTGTTTGAGACCATCAGTTGTGTTGTTCAGAGGTAGGGTTAGTACACAATGGATAGCTCTATTTGACTACTGTTGTAATCCAGATTATGGCAAAACCAGATTATTTCATAGCTTTGATGTCTTCAGTATTAATCTACAATGTTGAGAATAATTAAGATAAATAAAAATGAATGAGAAGGTGTGTCCAAACTTTTGACTGGTAGTGCACAAGCCGGGGTAGAAATGACCCGCTCTTCATAATGAAAGGCGACTGACGGCTCCAAACGCTTTTTTTAAAGACTTATTCATCCAGTGAAACATTTCTAAAACAGATCATCTCCAGCTTTAGCTTGCCATGTGGATGGCAGGGCGTGCCACCGAATTTAAAGCTTAATAACTGGGGTTCTCGGTATTGACCTTCCCCATATGTTTGAAGTACACAGGCTTGTACCTGTGACACTGCTGAAACAGCTGCTCATCTTTTGTACTCATGGGAGTTTCATGTCCATCAAAGCCTTGGACACGCTCCAACTTCCAGTCAACCATCATGAGCGCTACCTCTTCTTTTGAACCCTGTGTGCACTTCACGGCTAGCATGCTATTGAAAGAGCATGTTTGATAACTCTTCGTGTGAAGAGATTTTTTTGAGCCTTCCAGTTTAGAACGAGTATTGAAAAGTCGTGTGACAGTTCTCACTCGTCACCTCTCCACTTGGCAGAACCGACTCAGCCCAAATCTCTGAGATCAACCCGCAGTGACCTCCTTTTTTCTTTCAGTGAAACAAAGACTCATACTTAATATTGACACATCAGTGTTTGTTTTGCCGTCTTCTTTTTGTTGAGATGCTGAAGTCTCTGGAACTCTGGGTATTCATACCTTAAGCGCTTAAATTACACTTCCCTTTGGCATACTCTCCTTTCTCCCAAAATAATGCCGCCCCAATTATTATCACGGTCAAAAGAGGAATTAGTGTTCATTTTAAGATTTGCATTCACTGGGCGTGTTTCATCACTGTTTCCCCGTAGCGTGTACAAGCCTGAATGTTTTATATGAAAAGCTGGACTGGTTGCATGTGAGTTTATAACGAATGAACGCCTGAAGCAACAACACTAGTGTTGCTGCTGCTGTAGGCAAATAAACACCACAGTCATACCTGTTTTTGTTCCTCAAATGAAGTCTGTCATTTCGTAAATGATCCACCTTTTATCTTTGAATGTATGGACCTGGATTTATTAATTTCATGACGTACACTTTACTTGTTTTAGACATGATTCGTTTTTCCTGTTCTACCTCGTTTTATTAAAGTTCTGTTTTTGTTTTTTATAGCAAAAAATACAAAATAAAATCTCTCTTCAGATCCATTGAGAGATTTTAAATGTTTTTTTTTTATATATATATTTTTGGCTTTTAGGCAAGGCAAGGCAGCTTTATTTGTATAGCACATTTCATACACAAGGGCAACTCAATGTGCTTTACATTAAAACATTAAAAGCATTGGAGACATTCAGACAAGAATAAAAGGACACGATTAAAATGACAAATATAATGAAACAGAAAAGACAAGGAAAATTAGAAATATATTAAAAGTTACATTAAATTTTTTGCATTTAAAGTGAGTTAAAATGAGCTAAGACAGGCAAATAACAACACCAACGTCCTGTACAAAAAGGGCCAAAGTCGTCTGCACCTGCTGAGAAGACTGGGGTCCTTCGGAGTGTGCAGGACTCTGTTACGGACATTTTATGACACTGTGGTAGCGTCTGCATTCTTCTATGCAGTGGTCTGCTGGGGAGCAGGGAGCACAGACAGGGACAGGAAAAGAATTAACAGACTGGTCAGGAGGGCCAGTTCTGTCCTGGGCTGTCCTCTGGACTCCATAGAGGAGGTGGGTGAGAGGAGGATGTTAGCCAAGCTGACATCCATCATGGACAATCCCTCTCACCCCCTGCATGAGACTGTGGGGTCCCTGAGCAGCTCCTTCAGCAGCAGACTGAGACTCCCACCCTGCAGGATGGAGCGCTACCGCAGGTCCTTCATCCCATCTGCAATCAGACTGTTTAACACCAGCACTGCTGTGTCCCGTTAATCAGCTGTTCTCATCTTTCATTACACTACATGGAAGTTACTATGTGACTTGGCACATTCACAAATAACTACTGTATCCATCTGAATTGCACTGTTCTTCATACTGTGTATGTTTGTTTTTAAATAACCTGGTGCAATTTTTATCGTGCAATAACTTACCTTATCTATTTATCAGATAGAAGTGTACATAGTGTGTATATATCTGTAATAGTTGCCATATTCTATTTTATTTTATTTTTACTTTATTTTATTTTATTTTATTTTATTCTATTTTATTCTATTTTATTCTATTTTATTCTATTTTATTCTATTTTATTCTATTTTATTTTATTTTATCTTATTTTTATTTCATTTCATTTTATTTTATTTTTACTGTTATTATATTTTTTAACTATGTTAGTACATTGTTGTATTCCCCTGTCCCGTGTTGTAAGCTGCTGTAACAAAAGAAATTTCCCCCAACGGGGGACAAATAAAGTATATCTTATCTTATCTTATCTCTCTTATAAAAAAGTCTTAGTCTGTCATTTAAAAGAGGTGAGAGTCGGAGCAGACCTTCAGCTTTCAGGGAGTGTGTTCCAGATATGTGGTGCATAATGACTAAACGCTGCTTCACCATGTTTCGTTCTGACTCTTGGGACTGAAAGCAGACCAGTACCTGATGACCTCAGAGGTCGAGGTGGTTCATAAAGTAGCAGCAGATCAGCAATGTATTTTGGGCCTAAACCATTCAGTGCTTTATAAACCATCAGCAGGATTTTAAAGTCTATTCTCTGACAGACAGGAAGCCAATGTAGAGATCTAAGAACTGGAGTGATGTGATCTACTTTGTTGGTCCTTGTCAGGACTCGAGCAGCAGCATTCTGTATGAGCTGCAGCCGTCTGATGGACTTTTTAGGGACTTTTTACACCTTTATTGATAGAGAGGACAGTAGATAGTGTAGGAAACTGGGAGAGAGTGGGGGAATGACATGCAGGAAAGAGGCCGCACACTGGATTCGAACCCAGGCCACCCGCTCCATGGATACGCAACTCAACCATTAGGCTAAGTCCGCGCCTGAGATTTTAAATGTTTCATCTCTCCGACAGGTTTGCATGCTCTGAGACGAGCTCTTGGAGGTTCCCACCAACCATCGGATCAGCAGCTGATGGGGACGGTGACGGTCACTCTACAGGACCTGCAGTGGGCCATGTCTGCTGTGAAGCCAAGTGCCATGAGAGAGGTCGCCATTGATGTCCCCAAGGTACAGTGACATCTTAGAATCAGCACCGCCTTGGAGCCTGATTCAGTCATGAATGCACGACCTCAAGTCAGAAAGTCAACAATGTGGCTTTGTTGTGAACCTATAAACAAATGACTTCCTTTCTCCTAATATTAATGAAAGTATGTTAAGTTGCAAACTGAAAACTGTGCCAAAATAGTTAGGAACAATTTTGAACTGGGAACTACGGCCGAGTGATGTAATTTGGTTCCTGGTTCAACAGGTTTAGACAAAAGACTAATGTCTCCTTCAGGTGCTGAAAATGCCCCTTTGGTGGGAACAGGCTGTAAGTGTGAAAGAAGGCTGTCTGCAGTTTATGTGGTTAGGGAATAAAAGAACAGGATAAACAAAATACAAAATGTGATGCTTCCCAGGCCAGGAAAAATGACAGATTTAGTTACTAAACTTTGCCAGATTTCTGTCCATGTTTGTTTTTAGTTAACAGAGAGGAGTATAATAAATGCAGCTGGTCAAAAGAAGTTTATGAGCACAGTGCAAGAGCAGTGAAGAACACAGAGAGATACAAAACAGACAAATTCTGTTGTCTGCACTGATATCCCCACATTTAAATCAAGTATGAATGTTGTTGTATCTTCCCGGTGTGACCGTACACGTCGGCTTTTAAGTGCCTCTTTCAACCTCTCAGAGGACCTGTGAGGAAGCAGAGAGGTTGACATCACTCTGCTTTCTTTAAAGCACAAAACAAAAGCATAACTTTTAAAAGACAGAAAGTAAAACCTTATCAACAGGAGCAGTGCCTCCCTTTCCCTCTAATGCATGTCCTGAGAATCCTTTAACTACTCTTTGGATCACTGATCCCCGAATCACCAGCACTTAAAAAGATGGGGTCAGGCCGAGGAAGAGTGGAAATGACCCGGTGGCCGTTTTAGCCTCCACTGCGATGAAGATGAGTCACTTTGCTCTCAGCGTATGAAGGCAGAGAGAGAGAGGGAGAGGGAGGGGAGGGTAAGGAGGGATGAGAGGACAGTGGTGAGACTCCAGGATGTTTTGGAGTTTGCATGTGCAAGACATAACGGACAGGAAGAGAGCTAACATCATCCTCCACCGGTAATTGAAAGCAGATCAGGTCGCTGACGGTTCCTGCCAGCAACCCAAAAAAAAAAAGAGAGTGGAGGAGCAGAAGAGGAAGAAATGTCCTTCCTATCCACCGCCTTCCACCCTCCCTCCCCCTCTCCTCCTCTCCGCTGCACTCTGAGCTTACTCAGAGACGTTCAGTCCTTGCGGCCAGTTCCTGGTAACTCGAGAGAGGAGCGAGTTTGTTTTTTTTATCCTCTATCCCCCTAGCGCGGCTCAGCTGAAAGGCCAGCCGCAGAGCCCCGGACTTGATTATATCCACATGAGTGCAAACATTTGTTTCTAATCCATTTTATATAAGAAACTTCCAGTGGTGCCGGATGAATACACTCTTCGGGTTCTCCATAAACCTTCTCAGATCAAGTATCTAGAGATTAGAGGTTCGCAGATAACGCCTCCTGCTTCATGATCTATTTATATGTAAATAAATTAAAAGTTCATTCTTAATCCTGTGTTTGTTTTGCGACAAGACATTCTTCCTCTTTTTGACATTTTCTTTATTTACCCAGCATCGCTTTTTTTTGTATAATCATCTTCCACCCCTGCAGTCTGGCTTTAATATTTTCATTTGGCAGCTCCATAACAAGCCCATTTATTCCTCCTTTTAAAACGTACTCCTCGTCTTCCTTGACTTTTTTTTTTTTTTGGTCTGAAAAGTCCCCCCGCCACCCTCCTCTCAACCCCATCAAAGGGCCAGAGCCTGAGAGGCCCCTTGTAAAGTTCAGAAAACAACAGTAAAAGATAATAACTAGGTCTTGTACCCAAAGGAAGGGAAGGGAGGGGAGGAGGGGGAAAAACGCAGCGCGGCGAGGTGTGAGTCAAAACATCGCCTTGTAATTCCACAGACGCTTCATTCGTGACAAAAGGCACCTTGCACTCAATTTTCCTTTACATTGTTATTTCTTACAATGACTCCATAACGTCTGCGGGGACTTCACCGAAAAAATGCAACAATAGGAGGGAAATAAGAGTTTATAGCGGTGTGTTGCACATCTGCTTTCCTGGTAGAGAGAGAGGGCAGTTTGTTTGAGTGGCAGGTCTGAGGAAACTCAGAGGCTAGAGGTCTGCAAACACTCCAAAACTGCACATTGTAGGTCAGACAGCAGCTTCAGATCACATGTCGTTTGACGAATGTATTTAATTTACGTTTTACCATCACCTCCACCATCTCAACGTCTCCCCACTTCTCATCCACTGGATACACAGTTTCCTCAGCAGCAGACCACAAGCAGTCAGAGTAGGCACAAAAGCATCATCAACCACCATCACCAACACCGGAGCCCCTCAAGGCTGTGTCCTGAGTCCCTTCCTGTACACCCTCTACACCAATGACTGCATCAGCCCCTCAACAACCACAACACATTTCATCTCTGATGACACTGCCATACTTGCCCTCCTTAATGACAATAACTCTCTTCTAAGTTACCAGGATTCCATCTCCCACTTCACACAATGGTGCACGGACAATCACCTTCAGCTGAACATTTCAAAAACAAAAGAACTGGATCAACACTGTGCCAAAGCATCATCCAACCCATTCTCCTCTACTGTTCCCCCTGCTACTACAACATGCTAACTGTCTCCAACAAAAACAAACTCATACGCACCACAAACACTGCCACCAAAATCATCCGCCTCCCCACACCCAACCTGTCTGACCTCAACAACAGAGCCATCATACGCAGAGCACGGACTATAACACTGGAACCCCAACACCCCCTTTTACTCGGTCTTCACACTACTCCCCTCCGGTCGCAGATACAGATCCCCTTACTGTAGGCGAGCCCGGTTTGGCAGAAGCTTCGTCCCATTGGTCATTGCACTGCTAAATAGAATGCCACTGTAATGTGTCCGGTGTGTTTATATGTGTCCAGTGTGTACATATGTGTCCAGTGTGTTCATATGTGTCCGGTGTGCATATATGTGGGATGATGTGCACCATTGCTGTGAGGCTGGGTGGATGTTTATTGTTTATTGTGTTTATACATATATGTAAGATCTAGTGGATGATTTTTATTTATCATGGATAAGCGCTAGCGCTAGTTAGCATAGCTACATAGCTACATGTCGTAGCTGTAGCTTAGTACCAAGACACACGTCTACATACTGATAAATAAAACAACAAGAAACACTAAATCTGTGACCAATCCTTCAGAAAGGTCCTGCTGCAGGCGCCTCTCCGTCAGGATCAGATTCAGAGGGTTGAAGTATGTGATCTGTGAGCAGCCGTGTATATTCAGCCAACATGTAAACATTAGATCAACGTGCTGGACAGCCGAGGCACATCCACTTCCTGAGGGGGCGTGGTCAGAGAGAAAACAGAGTGTTCTGAGGAGGGCTGAAGAAGAGGGCTTTTCAGGCATGCCAAAATCTGATTTCAAAGTGTTTTTTTGAGCATAAACTTTAAAGACATGTTTTGGGGACCTCTTAGACCAATATATATTGATGAAAAAAGCGTGATATGTCACCTTTAATGAACGATGGTGTCACCTATACAGCATATCTCAATGTCCTCACCGGATGCGGCGCGCTCACAAAACCTCCACCCAAAATCAAACACCATGGGATGGTGCGTCCCTCAGGCTGTGACAGGCAAACACATATTTAGCAGCCAGAGGAGCTGCTGACCCTTCCCCCAGGAGAACTGACAGTTTCTCTTCTGGGGTTAATGATGGGAAGTTTGGTACCATTTTAGTAATTTCCCTGTAGTGGGCGTCTCTTAGTAAAGAGAACTTGCTGAAGTGGAGGAGGAAGTGCATCTCTGTCTCTATGTCCCCTGTAGAGCAGTGAGCACATAGACGCTCCTCTCTGGGCAGCCATGTCTGCCTGTGTCTCCCTGTCTCTATAGCCAGCTGGTGGTCACTCAGCCTGTATTTGGTCAGGATGCGTCTTTGTTTTGTATCTCTGACACTGTACAGATATTCAGATAATTTAGAATCACGGTTTAGGGTCAAACAACAATTCATTCTACTTTGGGTCTTTGTTTGGTTTCTTCAGTGTTCTAAATACAGATCTTTGGAGTGCTTCGTGATGAGTTTCATTTGGTTGTGTTTTGGATCAGTGCTGACTGGAGTCTGGCTGATTAGCTTCCTCACTATCATCATGTGTATCTTTCTTTAAGTTAACCTCTCTGTGAATCCTGTCTCTCTGTTTTGGCTCTATTTACACCTGTTTGTCTCTCTCTCATCCTGTTTCGATGTTGCTTTTATCTCTCTGCACTCTTTACTCCATCTTATTCCTTTCTGGGCTTTTAACTGGACGTTCCGGTTCATTCGCCTGCTTCCGGCCTATCTCTTCATCTCTCCATCTCTCCCTCTCCTCCTCCCCTCTATCCGCCCTCTCTCTCCCCTTCTCTCTCGCTCAGCACTGTCCATAAATTGTTCGGTATTTACAGTATGTGGCCAGACGCCAGGTTTCCATTAGGTGCTTCTTTTCCCCGGAGACGGCGCCGGTGGCCTGGGATGTGTTACCTCTGGATGGAGAGCAGGAGGAGGGTGAGGGAGGGAGGGAACAGGCATAAGAGGGAGAGAGAGAGAGCGGAAGAAGTGAATGAGAGGGGAAGGGAGAGTGGTGAGGAGCAGTCTTTAAGGGAAAGAGAGAGATGGTGTGATAGTGAAGGTCAACTGAGAATGAATAAGAAAGAGCAGGAGAGCAGTAAAGATAAGACTGATAAGAAACAGGAAAGTGAGGCAGGAAAGGAGAGGAAGGTGGAGGAATAATACATTTACATGCACAAGTACCCAGGTGACTCATGGCTCTCTGTTATTATCTGATGATGGCTGCAACTAAAGATTTTATTAATTGATTGTTGATTTCGTTGTTTATTGAGGTTATTTTTAGTCTTTTCAAGTCTAAAAAAATAATATAAATATTAATTAACAGCACTAGAGCCATATATCAAATTATTAGATTTAGGGCAACAGCAGAAAACAAAAACATGTTGAGTTAAAATCATATAAAATGTAGAAATGTAATAATACTGGAGTGAAAAAATGGTGGAATCCAGGATGTAGCGCTCACAAGAGCTGGGATCACACTCTACACGTTTACGAACAACAACTCAAGATCTGATGTCCTAAGGAGGACATCATTTTTCTTATGCCTAGTTGATTGAATGATAAAGACTGGCCTTTTTCACAGGTCAGAGGTTAAAGGTCAACTACAATATAGCCTTGGAAAAACACTTTTTTCTGCTCTTTTTTTTTTTACCCTTCATGTAAATCAATAAGAGCTCAGGAACACACAGAGGGAATACCTTTAACTTTGGCAAGAAGCTCCGTTTGGACTCAAGAATGGAGTTATTAGAATTAGATACAATATCAAAGCAGCAGTCTTATTCCAGGGAAAAATAAAATACATATATGTAAGGGATAATATATAGTTGGGTTATGTGGAATAGAATCCCGGCCGGGTGAGACAAGATCCCAACGTGCAGCAGAAAGTTCTTCTTTCACCCTGAAGGGATTCTATTTCACATCAACCAACTTAATACAAACAAGCTGACACTAAATATCGATCCTATGTATTGATTTCAAAATGATTTATTCATGTACATAAAGAATAAACTGCTCTTCTGCTTGGATGGTTGGCAGTGACTCCACAGCAACGATATTCATATCAGCCTAATTATTGGTCGAAGTCAAATTAAGCTGAACATTTTCTTTCACAATAAAGTCTAAACATTTGTGCCAAACTACTATCTCTCTGATGAGGTAAAACTCAGGAGGAATTCCAACCGTGTTGTTTACTATTACTACATTGTACATAATATTGAATCTGCTCTAACAAGTTAGTTTTGGTAAAGAAATTGATCATTTTTGAGGTTAAGTAATTTCTATCTGGTTTCCTTGCATAGGTTAGCATGTTTGCTGATACCCAGTCCACATTATAGCCGATACAGAGTCAGGAAAAGATAGTAAAAAGGGATCTTTTAAATACTTGACAATATTCAAATCCATCCATGAGGTAGTAATTCAATAGTTTTTGCAATTAAATTAGATTAGATTGTATTGGATATACTTTATTGATTCCCTATTGGGGGAAATGTTTTTGTTTCTGCAGCTTACAACACGGGACAGGAGAATACAACAATGTACTTATGTAGTTAAAAATATAATAATAATAATAATAATAATAATAATAATAATAATAATAATAATAATAATATTAAGGATAAAGGTAAAAAAATAAAATTAAATGAAATAAAATAAAGCAAAATAAATTAAATTAAATACATTAAATAAATTAAATAAATTAAATTAAATTAATTAAATAAATTAAATTAAATTGAATATAGCAAAAAGTACAGATATTTACTCTGTGCATTTCTATCTTATGAATAGACATTAATGATTTATAAAACTGTTTTGAATAGGGATGCATTTGATTATTTGCTCTAACATAACAGATCCTTGTTAACCATTAACTGACAAGATTAGAAAATATAATTTTTAAAACTAACTGTGACCCTTAAAACAACACTAACTTTTTTATTTCTTTTTTTATTTTTGGTTGGTAGAATGGTTAATTATAAAGTTCCTACTTTCAAATATTCCTGTTCTCTAGATCTTGTAACTTATTATAAGTGAATCATGTAAGTGATAAACCTGAATTTATAAAGTCATGCACAAGAAACCTGGTTTCAGTGTTAAAAGTAGGAATTAAAAGAATTCAGATTCCCTCAGCAAGATTTCTCCTGAAAAGCTCTTCTTGGTCTTACATCCAAGTGACCCAGTTCCAAACAGGGTTTATATCCGCTGATGTTCAGACACGTAAGATGAACTATTGTTGAGAATAAGGTCAGGGTCAGGGGAGAAATCTGATCACTGACCTTCTGCATGTACAGTATGTGTAGCCCTCACTGTAACCAGGCTACTTCAGTTCATGTAAACACGTTAAACTTCCTGCATAACCGGATTTCTCCCAGTAACCTGGTTTCCTCTTTGAATGTAAATGCACTCTGAGAGAGAGCCAAGTGTGTGGAGTGCAGGAGATAACACGATAAGACACAAAGAGATGGTAAGAAGGAGAGGGTATGGAGGTGGATGAAAAAAGAGTAAGATTTAGGAGATTGTAGGAAGGAAGGAAAGAAGCAAAAGATGCATGAGAGGCTCAGAAGTGGAGGAGGGAGGGGGTGATGGGTGTGTAATTAAGAAAGAGACAAAAAAAATGATGCTCTGAGAGGGTTTTGGATGAGAGCTTCTTATCTCCTTTATCCCCTCCGGTTGTTCACCACAGGAGTTACTCCTCCCCTTCCTCCCTTCCTCCATCTGTCAGACAAAAACCTGTTGACTCTCTCTGTTGTTGTCCACTCCATACTGAGTCTCCCTGATTCAACCAGAGCCCCCTTGTTCCTCCACCCACTTCCAAATATTCTCTTACCCTTCCCCTCTGCCCCAAAAGCATTTTCTCTGCAGTTCACTGAGGCAGTCAGAGAGTTAAAGAGCTCCTGTGTGTGGGTTACATGAGAACATCATTGACGTCAGAGTGCAATCAGAGTGTGTTTGGTCTGTTGCATTTATTGTTGGCGATGTGTTTGTGTTTGAGCTGCCACAGATTAGAGCTGCAAGATACTTAAGAAGAGACCATGATGACTTACAGCGGTGTATCAGGCCGGGGTGAATCTGAATCACTCATCTAACACACATTGTTGTCCACCTTTGGTTCACCACAGAGGATGCATTTTGTTTCATTGCTTGTAAAATGGCACATAATACTAAGCCTGATCCAATTTGAGGCAGCATTGTTATTGGATTCTATGTCACTATATCAGATCGTCTGTCGGTCTCAGGTTCTCTTCCACTTTTTCTTCCTTTTTTTAATAATCACATATATTTAAACAAGTGCTTCTCTAGGTGGAGGAACTTTACCCCTGAACTACGTGCGTTTTGACCGGTGGACCCAGGGTCTAAATTTAGTTCAGGGTTTGTTAATCTCCCCCCTAAAAAGCCCCTGCTATGGGGTAGTACTTTTCAAAGGTCCCGGGACTTCCCGCCCCCCGTCCACAATAACATCACACACATCTGTGATTCACTTGATTTCTCTTTCTTTCATTAGTTTTTATTTGTTCTATCTTTTTTGTATGTGTGTGTACTTTTCAAAAGAAGAAGCTGCGATTCTCTTGATTTAGCAGCTTGTAACAGTAGTCTTCTCTCAGCCCACCATGAATGCGTCTCTCCCGGTGTTACAGTTTTAAAAGTGACCCTGTAAACTGGAGATCTTCAGCTGAACGTGTCAGTGTTTGTGGAGCTCACACAGCTGCTGAAGCACAGAGGGAGTTCCTGGGAATGCAAACTAGTTTAGTTTTTATTCAAAATATCCTCATCAGATATTTAATGATCGTCTAAAGACGTTTATGAGGGATGCATCCGGCTGAGAGTCTCCAGTTAACAGGGTCGCTGTTTAAACCTAAACACCGTCCGATCTCTGCCACGGCTTTTTGAGTTCAAAAGGATTTTAAAGCCGTGTTGAAATGTCTTTGCTACTTGCGCTTATCTCCTCTCACGTGTTGATTCAGTGAATCCATCTGTGATGAAATATAGCACCATCTAAAACAGACCAGCTGAGTCTCTTCATGCTAACAGGCTAACTGTTGTGTTGCTCATAATGATACCTGCCTGTCCGTCTGCTTCTATAGTGTCATCTGTGATGAATGGCGTTCATCTTTGTTTTACTGCCCTCTACTGGTCTGGTGGTGTAGTGCATTTACTTTTTTTCCTTCCATACGTCACAGGCCTGATTTGCACAAATCTACCCGGGACTTCTAAAGTAGTTCTGGGGGCTAAAAGACCCCGAAACGCACCTTCTGTGGTCTCAATGTTTATAAAAAGCAACATCTAATACCCGTCTTGTATTTCCATTTCTATCTTCAAAAAATCAACATTTCCAGCCTATGAAATGATACCTGTGTATCTCTCACCTTCAGGTCCGCTGGTCAGATGTCGGCGGGATGGAGGAGGTGAAGCTGAAACTGAAGCAGGCTGTAGAGTGGCCTCTGCGGCACCCCGAGGCCTTCATCCGCATGGGGATCCAGCCACCCAAAGGAGTCCTTCTCTACGGCCCTCCAGGATGCTCCAAGACCATGATAGCCAAGGCTCTGGCTAATGAAAGTGGACTCAACTTCCTCGCTGTCAAAGTGAGTTTCTGTCGAGAAGTTTTTAATATATTTTTACACAGAGGTAACTATCCTAACATGTTATAAACTACAATTCAACATCACATCCGAAACATCAAATTACAATAAAGATAAACATTGTGGGTGAAGTATTCACATGAAGTAGTGATAGTGGTGGAGATGTTTCCCTGCCCTGATGACCTGGAGGCATTCTGACTACACAACTTCCTGTGCAGAAAGCTTCCCCGTCTGACCTCTGACCCCGCGTTTGTCCCCTCTCATTCATCACCCCATCCTCTCTGCCACCCCCCCATGTCACCCTCACCCTCGGCCCATTCAGGCCTGGTCGACAGAGATTGATTGATCATCTTGTTGAATTTTTGATCAGTGGATACTTCCAAAGCGGTTGCTGTGAGAGACCGAAAGCTGAGACAGAATCTTTCAACCAGGCTCATTAGGACGGGCGCAAATGGGGCGGTGATTTTCAAGTTTGTTTGTTGAGTTTTAGTTTGCAAAATTAGGTTTCTGTATGCACAAGGACGAAGTCAGGAAGGTTTTCTTGAACTGCGGGCAAAATCAGCTGCAAGCAGACGTTAAGTTTCCAGATGGACACCACTTCAAGACGTGATATATAAGGCACAAGAGGTGTCTTAAATTCTTAAATAAGTCAAATTATGCTTTGTTTATCAAACAGGCAGGTTTTTCTCTTAAAAAATGTCAACACATTACAAATCCCAGTGAGCAACAACAACAATTTCAGTGTGGAAATTTGGTTGAAAAGGTGAAAATCAAGGGAACTCAACTTGATAAAATACTGCTTTGTGCTTAAATACATAAACATATCAGAAAGACATTGGAAAGAGAGACAGATTTAAATATTCAGAAGAAGAAAAAGAAAAATTCACGTGTGCTGGAACTTCACTTGCTCAGCTCTGAATACAAAGCTAGAAAGACCCTTGGATGCTGATGTAGTTGATGAATACCTGACAGACAAAATGTGTCCAAGAGCTTGATTTCTGATGGAGATAAGCTTTGATACAGGTAGTCCTAAGAGCGAGGACCATTGTCCCCTCATACATTTTTTCTCAGTGACTCTGATGCACAGTAATATATTCATCCTAGCCGCAATATATACGAGATGCAACTTAAAAATCAGCACGTGTGTGTGTGTGAGGAAGCAGATTTGTGGTTGAATCTGGCCTGGACAACATATTTAAAGGTACAGTGTTCAGTAATGAGCAGCATTCAGCAGAACAGACGTGGTAGAAACATAATATAATATTCATAAGTATGTTTAAATAAGTGTCTGATCACTTAAATATCAAAATATGTATATATTTTTATGAACTTTGTTTATTAGAACTTTTTTGACAGAATTTGACAATTGTGTTGAACACTTGTAATTGACAATGTCATATAACAATAGAAATAAGACAATAAAATTATTGAATAATAAGAAAAGAAAATAAGATTAATAAACAAAAATATTAAAAAATAATAATAAATAATGAAAACACAATATTTTTTGTTTTTTACATCCACCTAAGCAGCAGGTCCCCTTCATCGGACGCCGCCATCTTGCACCGCCATGTTTCTACAGTAGCACCGAAATGGACAAACTTGTAATTATAGGTTTTTGTATTTAGTGAGTGACCATGGGACATGCACAGGTAGGAAGACGAAGAAGATGAGAGATGTTGTTGTGTGCAAAATAAGACATTTTTGATGATACAAATCTGAAAAATGGAGGATCATACTTTAAATGCGTCACAGCAGCTTCTTGACCACATTCGCTTCGCTGTCGAGGGGGGTGAGCAAGGGAGCGTTCTCATTTCTACACACTGTATTTTTACATGTGTTCAAAAACTTTTCAACTGTGTCATTTCACATCTTTTAAACGTTTCTTCTGCAGCAAAGTACTCGCTGGTATCTATTACATTCCCAGGATGGTGTTTGACTCATGCACAAGACTTGCACATTTACCTGACAACATTTTTTTGCAGCCTGGTTTTTTGAAAGATGCAGAGTTCAAACAAGATTCAATGATCAATTTTAGTTTTCCTATTCTAGTTATCAAGATGAACTCCCAAATAATGCAAAATAATTATGTATTCTTATTAAATACATTCAATTTGCATGTTTTTCAACCATTACCAAAATCATGATCAGATACGTCGAGCGTATCTCACAGTGTTGTCACTTTCACTCTCATGTTTTTGGGACAGACTTTAACAGGTTTTGTAGCATCACATATTATATTCAATACAAAGGTGATAAATACAGGGTTGTTCTATAATCTTGTGCAACAGTTTAGAAGTCATCAGGAAGAGCGTGTGCTTTGTGGAAGGGGTAGAAAACATCCTGTCCCTCCTGCTGAAAGCTGCTCTCCACCATCTGCAATAACAGTATCAGGTTTTTCCAGTGCAGCGGTTGCTTTGACATAGATACGCCATCCAGATTTAAATGTGGATACTTTAAGGCTCAGCCTGTTTCCTCTGCGTGAAAAAGCCCTATTATCATCTTGTCAATTTCAGTTTCCTCCCACCGCCGCCACTCACACACACACACACACACACACATATCCGCACATTCAGACGTGCACACTCACAGTGAGACACACAGCTTGTATCTCCACACCGTCAATGGTTTTTAGACTCTGCATGTCCAGCTCTTGGCTCGGCTGCAGAGAAAGAGGAACCTGGGATTAATGAGTCAACCTCCACACTTACTACGGGAGACAAAAGGGCTGGGAGTTAAGTGTCGTCTCCTCCGTCAGCACGGAGGTGTTGAAAGGGTGGATTGCAGTGGAGGAAGTTCTTGTGAGGGCTGAGTGGATGTTTATCTGCCTGTGAGTGAGGGAGAGGCGAGGGAGGAAAAGACTGCAGGAGAAGAGAGAGAGACAGAGGGTATTAAAGGTTTAAGGAATAAAAACTGGTGGTGTTTAGTAAAAGTGATGTTAGGTGGAGCATCAACCAATCTATCAATCAAACTTTATTGGTATTGCACTTTTCATGGAAGAGTAATGGAACATAATGCGTCGTATGATTGTAGAGAGCAGCAGCAGCAGACATGGAGCTGTAGTGTTGACACAGTGGGGAAACTTCTTTATTTGCTGGCTGAAACACGGGTGTTAAACACACACACACACACACACACACACACACACACAAAAACACACAAACCAGGACAGAGTGTACAGTCGATGTTGAACCAGCACCTCACACACCCTGCTGTCCTTCATGACATTCTCACGCTGTGTTATCGCTGTTTCACACTGTTCCTCTTTTTAATCTGTAGAAGACGCCACAGAGCAGCAGCTGCCTCTCTGCTCCTTTAGTTTATTAGCTCCCGATCTGAACGCTCTACAAACACAGACCCAACAGGTGAAACTTCACAACATGTGGACATGATCCGTCAGGAGGTGTCTTAATGATGATGATGACATGATTTACCACTGGTAAATTCAGTTCCTTTAAACCAAGAGCATTATTTCTAGATCTGTTTCTTTAGCTTCGATGTTCATCAGTAGCTTGTGCATGCATGAGACTCTCAGCCCCTGATGAAAATAAGTAAAAAATTGAGACTATTTATGACACCAATAATTAATATATGAACAAGAATGAGGTTTTTAATCTCTGAAAGACTCAAAAACATAAAACCAAACAAAAGAAAACCCAAAATGTTTGCAATGATATGAATCAGATGTTGTATCCTGCAGCATATGAACAACTGAATACAGTCTGTGATGTTACATTATTGCACACAAGGTCCTCATTCACCAACATCTCTAAGAAACACAGTGACCACATGTCGCACTGTTACAACTCTGTTACTACAACGACTTGGTCCCACCATCACACCTCTGTGACATTCACACTGAAGGTGACACAAGTGCAGAAATGTGGTATCTTGATCTGCAACATAACAAAAGCTAACCAGTATTTGGGTTTTGAGATCTAAGTTTCATGCAAAGACTGCAGCTTGTGATGTATTCAAATGCAGGACCGCTGAGTTGTAATAAGAGATATTTGACTCTTTCCCTCCAACATGACAATACAAACTCAAACAGGATGAAACAATCAAGTTATAATGTCTTGAATGCTGAAAAACCCATGGCTGCATTACAGGCTGTCATAATGATCATAATGTTGTCTTTATTTGTAACACTGGATCATTTCTTAAAGTTAACTTGATTTTTTTTATAGGGTCCAGAATTACTGAGCAAGTACGTTGGAGAGTCTGAAAGAGCTGTGAGAGAGGTGAGTCTGTTGCTATTTCCTTATTAGAGCTATAAAAATGCAGGAAATAATGTTGTTTTTTCGTATGATAAAGTTGGAAAATCTTGTATTCTTTTTACAAATCAATCAATCAAGCTTTATTTATATAGCACCTTTCATACAATTCAAATGAAATTCAAAGTGCTTTTAAGATTTAAAAACCAGAAAAAAGGACATAAAATATGCTATGTACTAAAAAACTAAATGGATTTTGAAGTAGAGACTAATGCACATCAACAACAACAAAATAAAGTAAGTTAAAGCAGGGGTTCCCAAACTTTTCAGCAAGCAACCCCCAAATATAGGTGCCAAAGATTTGTGACCCCCATGTCCCTTGAAATGGTTAAATGTTACTTCATACTTCAAAATGAGTTTACCTACATGCACATGTGGCTGTGTTTCCTGTGCTGCTAATTGTTAGCTAACCCTAACCCTAACTTTAGAAGTCATCTGGGAGAAAAGAAAGGTAGAAAACTAATGAAATGTACTTATTTGCAGGATTTTATTTCAAATGCAACTACTATTTTTGTCTGTATTTGTTACCATAATGGGTAAAATAAACAAATTAAGATTACTGACTGTAATCTAACCCAGGGGGGTCCCGACCCACACTTTAGGAACCCCTGAGTTAAAGCATCAAAACAACAATAAGTACATAAATAGTTTTAAAAAATACATTAAAAAGGATCAACATACAATAATACAAAACAAATACTTTAAAAATTAATACAATAAGAATTTTTTAAATTAAAATAAAACATTAAATTGTTAAAATGATGAAACCCTGCATGAAAGCCAGACTGAATAGATTCGTTTTTAGTTTATTCTAGAAGTCTCAGTGTGTGTTTTAGGAGCACGTCCAAAGTAAAGTGTTTAAACTGAGGTGCTCCTGTAGATATTTTTAGTTGCTGATGTAAGAAACAGATGGCTCTACATGTAACTTGTGACATTAATGAGTGCTGTATTTCCCCTGTATACAGTAAGTGCCCCCACAATGATTCATTCCTCCTGCTTAACAGTTGTCCTGTTTTCCTGTCTCCTGTTGTTGCTGACGCTGCTTGCAGGTGTTTCGGAAGGCGAGGGCCGTCGCTCCTTCCATCGTCTTCTTTGATGAGATCGACGCTCTCGCCGGTGAAAGAGGAAGGTATAGTGCGTTACTTCTTTGTAACTTCATAGGAAACGCTCTGGATTTAGAAGAAAGGGGTGAAACAGCGTCAGAATCACAGATCCTGCATGCTTAATGAACGCTCACTTCCTTTCCAAGAGTTCCTCGGTGATTGTTCACTGTTGACCGCCGTCACTGTCCACTGTTTACTATTTTCAGCTCTGTGGTCACTCATTGTCCGGCGATGACAAATGCTCAGTCATCCCCACGGCCTGCTTTAATTTACCCTCCCTCGCCTTCTCCGACAAAGATTCACTTATGAATGGATGGAGCAAACATCCCAAAAAGTCTGCATGACTGCTCTATCAAAGCCCGCCACTCAGTTCCCATGGTGTCCGCTCAGACTTTTGCGGGTTTCTCTCGATGGGCGAACACAAAACACGGTCTTGTCCGGAGGCGCTTCAGTGGGATGGCACTGGGAACATCTGTGGCTTAAAGGAAAGAGGACGGGGGGCGGACAGAGGACACAGACCGGAGGCGCACAAACACTTCATTGTGCCCGTCCACGGCAGATGGGGAAGGCCAAATATGCAGCATGCTTCCTGGTAAACCAGCCGATGGAGCTAAATGTAGGAAGGATCATTTAAAGGCCAGCTTTTCTCTGTGGGCCCTCAGGCAAAGGCTTCAAATGCTACACAAAACATACAGTGCGTGTTTTAACACACCTGTTTTTTTTTAACGTCTTCTCCTGATTATGAAAGCTTGAGTTAAATCATCAATGTTCATGTCTCAGCACTTATTCACCCGTTAAATCTCCACCACTTAGAGAAAAGTTGAGTTCCTCCTCTTCTACTTCTACTCTTCTACTTTGGCAGTACAAAACATTTCTTGCTGTCACAGTAAATGTCACATCGGTGGAATGATGGGGCGAAGTCATTCTGCTGCTGAGCCAGCATCGGAGGTAATAAAAGAGGTGTAATGGAGGCATAACCGTGTCACTGTCAAGGTGGAGCCACAAGACAGGACACAGTTAAGATGTTAAGATGTGAGATGTTTGTTTATACCTTCCCTCTCATACTTTCACAGTGCAGTAACACTTTGTAAAATCACTCAATGGAGCACCAATATTCAGGGGCGTGTAGATCAATGGGTACGTTTACAGGATATTAAAAAGATACATATCGATGGGCAAAGGGGAAAAACCTCCTATCTGAAAAATTTACTCTTTTGAGAAAACTAAAAAAAACTGTTTTTTCTGTTGCAGAATTCTATTTGTTAAGTCTACCCAGTATATAATACACTGTTTTTGGACTTTATGAATATATTATTTGTTAACAATACCAACTAGGTATTAGTGCCTCACAAAGTGCAGATAGGAGGTTTTTCCCTACTTTTCCTGGATCATTTTGCAGATAGGAGCTTTTGCATTTGTCTCAAGTTGCAATAGGTCTAATATCTAATATCTAAAATCAAATTTAAAATAAGTGTTTTCAAGTAAAAAGATGGGCCAGTGTAGTAAATGGAATAGTTCCTAAGTTGTAGTATACCAGGGTCAGAATTCCTTAAGTGGGAAATTCCTTAAATTCAGTGTATTTCTTTCCTTGTCCACTGAAAATGAATGTTCCCCATTGTGTTCAGTGATTGCATAACTAAATAATGACAAAGAACTGGATGTAAGTAAACTCTTTATGAGCGTTTTGCATTAGTTTGACTAAAAGTGGACTTTTTAAATGCAGGTAAGCATTATAGTCGGACTGAAATTGCACTAAGTTGAATTTCTCAAAGTCAGACCAGTATATCTAGATTTGTTCTCGCTTTAATGCACCTCAACTGGCCCCAATCTTTGACCCAAAAGACCTTGCTGAATGCTTTTAATGTGCAAGACCAGCAGACCTCTTTCCCATCTCACTATTTTGACATAATCGTGTCATCTTCTCTTATCAATTTTATTTTTCTGAACTGTCCAGGTGGATAATCCAGATATTCGACAAGATGACTTGTGTGCTTTGATGTTTTAGTGCTGTCTTGACTCATTTCCAGTACAGGATACGACTTTATTGCAGCTTCATCAATCAGTTTTGTCGCTGGCTGGTTTGACAAGATCTCTCAGCCTTCTCTTCACTTTGATTGAGCTCCCCTTCCTTATCTTGATGTTCATTTTTGCAAATGTACTCTGCCTCTGCAGCCAGCCTTCCACAGTGTGAGAGTTTGTCAGCTGGACGGGAGGCTGGACTCGTGCCTCGAGGCCACTCGCCATTAAAAAAAAAAAAAAAAGAAGCACTTAGCACTGATCTATAAAGGTTATTTATTGGTCTTCACTTCCTGCCGTGTTTAATCAATGAAGTGGCTTTGCACGCCGGCAAGAATTCAAAACTGTTGACACAACCAGACAGCCTCTGCTGTATATTCTGTTTTTCCTTTTTCTCTGGAGGCAGGAGATGAGAAGCACCTGTAAATCTGTCAGCCTACCTGCCACGAGTTCAAACTGGTGGAATGAAATGAAAAAGACAGAAAGACAGGAAGAGAGGCGAACGAGGGGGGGTCAAACATGGATAAATGTTAGATAAAGACAGGTGACTGACGGACACGAGGGAAATGTTCAGGATCGACTGAAATGAAAATAAACTGACGGAGCACAAAGTAAAGAAAATAGAAGACATTTATGAGAAATGAAAGAGGGGTTGTTCTTTATCTGTCCCTCTTCTTTCTTCTACCCTCATCCTATCTTTCCTTGGTTCCTCTCCCCTCTTGATCTTAAGTGCTTCTCTCTCTTTTTCAGACATGTTTCATCTTTTGTCTCCCCCTCTGCGGTCATATCTTTGTTCTCATACCTGTTTATCTCCCATTCATCGCTCTGTCCCCCCAATCCTTCCCCCCCCACTGTCGCCCCAAACTCTGTCTGTCTGTCTGTCTGTCTGTCTGTCTGTCTGTCTTTCTCTCTCTCTCTCCCTCCCTTCATATCTCAGTGACAGAGCTCCTTTGTGCTCCTCTGCAGCCTTGTCTCTGCTAATGACTTCTGGCACTTCCGCTGGCCCTGTCAACAGAGGCTGTGTGTGTGTGTGTGTGTGTGTGTGTGTGTGTGTGTGTGTGTGTGTGTGTGTGTGTGTGTGTGTGTGTGTGTGTGTGTGTGTGTGTGTGTGTGTGTGTGTGTGTGTGTTAGTTTGAGTAGAGAGGGGTGGCTGTCGGCACTGTGTTATGGAAAATAACCACCTTGTAATACAGTGACTAACACGCTGATGAGTTTCTACAAGGATAGAGTTGCTAATATTCTGTTTTAAATCTTTCTTACTGTCAGAAAATGCTGCTGTGAAAATTGATGGTGCAACCTTCTCAAACATTTTCTCTGTCCCTTAAAGCTCTACTGTAGTTTAAAAAGTAAAAGAAACCAACACACACAGAAGGGAGCTGCAATGTTGCACTTCCATACCATGTCCTGGTAGCCTGTAAATTAAGTTACCCATCAAATGTTCCTTAATTTTACAAACTGCCTGTTTAAATTTGCTGCCCATGTAAAGCACTTATTAACTTGGGTTTTGAAAAGTGCACTATAAATAAAATGTATTACAATTATTGTTATTAATTGTCTGTCATCACTTCAATACAAGATTTGACCTTCTTTAAAAGAATGTATCTATTTATCAATAATCTGCAAAAAAAAAAGTAAAAACAAAAAAACAAAACAGGAATCAAGAGGAGGTTTTATTTTTAGTGGGACTATGCTTTTTCAAAAACTCTCATCTTCTTTTTAATAATTATAAATTCTGCAGATAAGGAAGTTTTCATGGTATAAAAACAGGGATGTGAAACTTTTTTTTTAAATTAAATTAAATGCTTAGAGGGAGGAGACAGCTTCAAAGTGTCAAAGTGTTCATTCGCAGATCTGTGGTGATTCACACACTCCAAGATAAGGCGGCCTTTCGCTCAGGCTGATTAGCTGCACCTGTATGCCTGGTTTGCAGGTGGTTGCTGAAACCCAGAGTACTTTGGTGAAATTTGTATTACGTTTGACACAAAGTGAATATTACGTTTCAGATTGTGCCTTTCAAAAGAAGAAGAAGAATACATTTATTTATTGGGATAAACCCCCTTGAGATGTGTCATCTCGTTTTAGAGGGGGTCCCAAGAGAGAGAAAGCACAGTGATGACGTTATGTTCCATCACAGTGGCAGCAGGTAGCAGGAAGATGCTGCAGCAGCTAATCTATGGTGTGCCGAAAGGGACAAATTAGCACCTTATTAACATTTGATACAAAATATAGCATCATGATTGCACTGTCTGAAAAAAACTATCCTTAAATGATGAAATGAAGAGTTTGATTGAAATGTCATCTACCATTGAAAACTGGAGATATTGCAACAGATACCAACATGATCTCATACGAGACATGAAACCAAATTACTAACAAAATCAAAATATTGCCAAAGGAAAATTGAAATGGATGCACTTTATTTATTTTCCTATTGAGTTCAAGTGTGACAAAACATTATTATAATAAAGCACTAAAGAGCTGCAGAGACACCCTGACATATGAGTCTTGTTCTTAACAAACATTATTGGTTTAGACCCCAACAAGCATCAAGTCATTTTTATTTGATACTGGCTTCAGTGAAAACACTATATTTTTGTGCAAAAATTGCCTTTTGCCACTTACTGTGAATCCTTATATACTTTGTCAAAGAATTATAAGATTGATCTTGTTTATGTGATGTAGCCCTGTTAGTACAGCAACTGAGCTATGACAACAGATCTATAGCTGTTCAGTAAGACGTTGTGAAGATATGGCATCTCCTCCATTTTTGAAGTTATATTGAGACTGTTAAAAAATATATGTATATATAAAAATCCAATAGCAAACGACAGACTTTGCAAACCATTTCTTGCATAAACAAAATCCACTTCCATTTCACTCAATGGAAACCTGGGTGGGATTTTCAGTGTTCCCAAACTTCCGAGTTGTCTGATCAGAGGCAAACAGTAACAAGCCCAAACAAGGTGACATATTTGCTAACTCTGTGTAAAGGAGGTCTGCTCGATTCTGGAGGGATGGAGCGTTTTATGATGCCTTGTTTTGAGTTGCAGTTCAGTAGAACATCATTGGCAGGAAAACACTCGTCTGCTGCCAAAGGCTTTTCTTTTAGGGCAAATTGTGTTAATGAAAGAACCTGCTATCAGAGTGTCAGTGAAACTATTCAGAAATTCCCTGCAAGTATCCAACAGCTGGATGAGTTCATCTCTAGTAATTACGGTGATGACTCCATGTGTTGACTCCAGTTGCTTAAGCATGTCATACAGGCATTTACGTATTCTAAATTGCACTGCTTGTTCCCTTCATTCCTTTACAGTAAATAATGTCTGTCCTCACCTCATCCATCCATCCTATTCTATCTGTAATTCATCACTTTCACCTTCAAGGATTCCCTTTTTTTGTATAAGTTTCTGCCTTATTTACAAATGTCCTTCTTCCTCTCCATCATCGATCTTTGTTTCCCTCTCCTTTAATCCAATCCACTCATCTGTCTGATGTTCCCGTCCACCTCTCCAGCTCTTCGGGCTCTGGCGGTGTAGGAGACCGGGTCCTGGCTCAGCTCCTGACAGAGATGGACGGCATCGAGCAGCTCCAGGACGTCACTGTGCTGGCCGCCACCAACCGGCCCGACATGATCGATAAGGTAAACAGACGCCGGCTCTCTTGTCTTCTTCTCTTCTTCCTCCTCTTTGGTCCCTGATTGATAAGGTTGAGGGGATGTTGTGTGTTTGTCTCTCCTGTCTCCTCCTGTCCCTCCCTTGCTCTGTTGTACGTGATTGATAAGGTTAAAGGTCACCTGCTCCGGCCTGTCTTCCTCCACTCTCTCTTTGGACACTGTTACTCTGCCTTTGAGTGGTTGGAGAGAGATCAAATGGTTGTTCATCATGCTGAAAAGTAGAGAGAAATGACTTCAGAACACTAGAGGTCTACGGGTACAAAGAATCTGCTTCCTTGTCAGGACCCATCAAATTGAAAGATCTTATCCAAGTCTTGGTTTGAAAGTTTTAGCACTCTTTAATCTTATTCCTAGCCATGCCAATAGTCCAACTAAAGGCATGCTATCATAGCTTCGGTCCAAGACTTCCATTGATGCTTAAATACCTGGAATGAATTAGGGATGGGCATTTCAAGCCAAAATACAATTCGATAATCATTGGCTTCTATGCAACGATTATTCAAATAATCCCCCTCCCCACACACACACACACACACACACACACACACACGCGCACACCTGTCCCATTAACAGCCCGTTTGTGTTGCAGTCACATTAACCAGTAGCAGGATGAGGTGCTGACAGTAGCGGGCACTGACGGCGTCTGTCTTGATCTCTATGTCGTTGTTTCTGTGATGCAGCTTGGCGTTAATGTTTACATTTTACAGCCATGCTCAGTCTCTGGAAATCCGTGTGCATTAGTGTGGCCGTCAGAAACAGACAAAATCACGCCGACTGTCGCTAATACTTTTTCTTCTTCTTTTGCTATTTAAAGCTGGGGTTGGTAGTCTCGGAAAACTAGCATGAATTTGAATGTAGCATTTCCTCATGACTCCGTCTAAACCCCCCCCCCCTCCTCCCTCGGAGCTCCTCCAAAACGTCACCCCGCTCACATGCACGAGCGCCGCTGACTTGCGACTATATGATGGTGACTGATTCAAAACCGGTCCTCACCAAAACATTATCATAGTGAAAGTTAAAAACACAAATAAACATGGCTGCTGTTAGTACTCAAAACTGTCATGCTAGCATTATCCAGTTGTACCGATGACACGATATCAGGAGAAAAGTTATAACACACATATAATACTGTAACAACTCTACTGTTTGTTAAACGTGTTCAGTGTAGATGTTCTTAATTCCTACAGTGTTGACGGTCAGTGAAGGCATCAGGAGAGGTGTAGAGTGTGTGAGCTGGAGAGAGGAGAGACAAGAGGAGAAGTTCTTCATTCATTCAAACATTGATTGTTGCTTTGTTGGTTGGCGTGATCACGGCCGACAGTGACCGGTTATTAAAACTCAAATCGGCTCATCATCCCTACAGCGTCCGGATGGACGCTACAGTACATCTACATTTTCTGTAGGACTTAATAAATGTCATTAATTCTTTTGCTTGTCAGAGCCCCCGTGGTGAGAGCTTTTTAGACTCTGATCCGGACTACAGTCCTGAAAAAAGTACCTCATAGAGTCAGAGGGGACAGGCCCGAGATAGAGCGAGAGGGTCAGTCAGTAGAGTCAGGGGAAGCAGAGGCAGGGGAAGGGGAGTGAACGCCAGGGGACCAAAAAACAGTGATTGGTTGGTGTTTTCCCAGGTTTACTCCGGCTGTAGATAGCAGCTTTTCTTCACTCTTTTTTAAGAACACATTATGTATTGATTGCCATCGGGACATAAAGACCATTTCAACCAGTATGACAAAAAGTGTATCTAAATCTGATTACCAACCCCAGCTTTAATGCAGTTAGGATTCTTTTTCTTCTGTTTCTTAATGCGGTTAGCAAACAGCTTTAAGATGCTCTGTAGCCACCGTCTAGCGGGAATACCATAATACAACCAGGCACCGGTGAAAACTATGAAAAATTTTACTTCTAAAATGAGAAAATATTCCAAGTAACTCTTCAATTTTTACAAAGTGAACGAATGTTCGGATATTCGATAATCATTGCCCATCCCTAGAATGGATCGACTTGTAATCATGGCTTCATTGTACCTGAAGGATAAACTCTAATGATGGTGATCCCTTGATTATCATCTAGAAGCGACAGCTGCTCAAAGCTTTTACAAATCTATTGAACTATCTCCTCCTTTACTTGACTGATTTATTCCGAAACTCCTTTTGTCTCCTGACATTTCCTTGTGTGCAACACTGACATCATCATTCTTGGTTCGGAGATAACTGTTCCAACATGCACTCTATTGGTTAACATAAAACTGAATGATCTAATACCTGCAAGACTAAGAACTCTCCTACCAAGATACTCAGATGTATGTTTCTTATTTTTAATGAATGTACTGATGCATTGATCACTAAACTTTGTTGTCAACTTTAGTAAAAATGATCTCAGCTTTCAGCTCACAGAACACACAACTTTGAAAACATAAACAAAAATACAACATACTAAGTGCAGCTGCTCTACAAGTATCTGCTAGCATGGCTGTTTATTTTCCATTAGCAAAGAGCAATGCATTCATTCAAGTATTCAGGTTCCATGAGCAACTCCTGCACCCTCATTCCTATCTGAGACAATTTAATCATCACACTTTGATTCCTTTTTTCGTCTGTTTGATGGACTCTTTACATATTGGTGCTCCAAATCCTGACTAATTTATAAAATAAATAAAAACCTAATGTTCAGGATCCAGCTGTTAGCATTCATGAGGCTCAGGTCAAGACAATGAAGAATTACAAGACAGTAATCATTTCAGTTTACCCCGTCTCTTTTCTTCTTCCTCTCCAGGAATACTTGAGTAAATTAAGATGCTACTATCAGTCTTTTATTCTCCTTCCCTCCATTCATTTTCTATTTTCCACCCTTTTATCTCCCTGTCTTCCTCTTCTTTGGTCTCTTATCCGCCCATCTCTGTCCTAATGAAATTTCCTGAGTGCTGATCAAAGACGGAGTCTGTGCCTTGTCAGAAAGGACACAGGAAGGGAAATGTCACGGTGCTTCTTAAGCTCATGTCCAAGCTGTCGTTTGTCTCGGTCCTCTTCTTATTTTCGGCTCTCCTCCTCAGCTCACATGAAATACACCCATACCTTTAAATCTCTGATGCTGTGTTCATTGTTATGTGTAACCCTTAATCACATTTAATAATTTCACCCAAAGTTATAGGACAACACTTTTTTCAAGTAAACTTCTAAAGAGTTTTAAAAGAAGGACATTCCTGGAAAGTTGTGCAACTCTATGTTTTTCTCTTTGGCCTGAGCAAGGTTTCTTTTCCAGGGATCTGCTGCCTGTTAGATTTGGTCTGGTTCCTCATAGAGTTTTAGATTCATTCAGTTAAATAAAGCTCTTTTCAAAGCTTTCAGAACTGGGAACTTCTTGTTCTAATTTATACTTTTTATGAACCATTAAAAAAAAGATGAATATCTTCTTCATTCTTCGTTGGTGGGCAGGGGGGTAGATGAGTTTCTGGATGCAGGACATGACAGTAAAATCATGCCGCAGAGGACACTGTGTAGTGTTTACAACAAGATGGCACACCAAGCAACAGAGTCCAATGCTAGGATGGCAGTTTTTGCATCTACATAAATGCTCTGTGCAAATGTGCAGACATCCTCACTGTGTGTCCACAGGAGTGAAGGATGTGTTATAACAGAAAAGATAGGTAGAAATAAACTCTAACAGTCTATAAGGGGGTCAAGCCCCTGAGTGGACAGATGGGGAAACCCAGGCATCCCTCCACAAGCTGGCCTCCCTCTCAGGAAGTCGTCTCCCGGGCAGCTGAGAAATCAGATTACCTCCTTCTGCCAGCACCCCCCACCGAGGGAGAGTGTGAATGTGTGTGTGTGTTCTCTGAGGTTCAAGTCATTTGAATAAGGAAGCTATGACATACATTTGGAAAAGGAAGCTGCCAAATGGACAGATAGGCACCCCACTTTCTCACCCTGATCCCCCCCCCCCCCCCCCCCCCCCCCCTCGGTTTTAGCACCCAGCCTGCCTTCACCGCCCCTTTGCCACCGCAGTCACGGACTGTCAGTTCACACCGGAGATGGGCGAGCATTTCCATACCAATGGCAGGATATGATGGGACAAATGAAGATTAATGGGACGCTCGGGTGTCAATGAAGTCGTTGTGGACTGCAGCAGAGGAGGCTCCTGGGGGCCTCAGCTGTTTGACAGACAGAGTGGGAGGGAGGGAGGGGGAGAAAGTGGCATTTGCTGTAGCTTGAGAGGAGCAGGCCTGATATCTGTCTTTCAACTGCTGCTACTGGGCCACAGAGTTTTTAACTTCTTTCTTTAAAAGTTGAGAGTTGGTCAAACTTTTAATATTGCTTGAATCTGATGTAAATGTGACTTTTGAGGCCAATATTGATTGGAAAAGTTTGCAAAAACATATACTTACATTATTATTTTGGTGTTGGAATAGAAAGAGTCTTCTTTAGGTTTATTTTGCACCAACATGACAATACAAACACTAATCACAAGGCTTTTTAAATCTTAAATTAAGGATATTTAACATTCTTACACATTTCCAACCATCTGTCCCATGGACCATTGTCTTTGTCATCCTTAGTTT
Organism: Notolabrus celidotus; assembly: GCF_009762535.1. Lineage (NCBI taxonomy): Eukaryota > Metazoa > Chordata > Actinopteri > Labriformes > Labridae > Notolabrus > Notolabrus celidotus. The sequence goes on from NC_048279.1 coordinate 31,944,044, forward strand.
GTTGCAGACAGTGCTGAAAGTATTCTTAACTCTAAATCTGGAGCATGCTGTACTAGAAAGCAGCATAGAAGCAGTTTTGTAAACCCTACAAAGAACTATATTATATTTATATTCATGCATATTGGGGGACATACGCCAATACCAGCTTCTCTTTGATGTGCCTGTTTTGGCCTTATAATGTCATTAAGCCGGTATACCTGTGAGGCTCTAAATCCGGCATGTCCAAAGTACGGCCCGGGGGCCAATTGCGGCCCGAGGTCCATTTATTTGTGGCCCCAAGCTTCCATCTTAAATTGTGTTATTTATAGCACAGAATTAATCACATTCTGAATCATCTGTACATTTGCAGTTTCTTACAAGCACACAAACAAAACTAAAGTAAATCCTGAAATGTCTCAAAAAGCTTCATATGGACTACCTCTCTAAAGCCAAAGCTCTGGGAATTCTGCAAGACTGCTGTAAAGAAGAAACACAAAAACTCTTAAAGCTGACAGGTTTACAAATGAATGTTTTTATCATGATGTGAAAATGTTCTTGATGAACACTAAAAGTTCAGAAGACACAAAAGAGGACACAAGACAAGATCAAAATTATGAAATCTTACAGAAAAGGTTAAATTAGGTGCATAAAAATAGTTCAGAATGCAGGAAAATAATTATTTTGTTATAAAATGTTGTCTGCTGGTCAGAACAGTCTTAAAAACAACATTAAAAAGAAGTGTGATGAAATCCAGATTGTGATCCTGCCATAGGAAAATAATGATACAATATTTTTTCCCACATTGCCCGACCTTAATGAAAAACATTTTCCCCCAGAAGAAGATAACGTTTGCTAATCTTACTTCCTAGTTACTGTTTTATTGAGAAAACATTTAAAATAATTGATATTAAATAGATGTTTCATATGTAACTTTTAGGATTCCCAGGTTTCAGTAGGAGCCACTGACCCTGAGGTATTCTGACAGCATCATATGTGGCCCTCTTTGAAAAGAGTTTGGACACCCCTGCTCTAAATAATCCTGACGCCTCTCTTTTATAACTGTGACATCCTGTACTTTTGCACACAAAGTTCAGGATGTCACAAAGTACTTTTGTATGAAGTTCTTCAACTTCCTCCGGTCTTTGTATTACGACAGTGACAAATGTGAATATGCGGCAACAAAAAGCAGATAGTGACTAATGCGGTTGAATCACATCCGAACAAAAAGATTCACACACAGTACGACTTCCTCTCAGATTTGTATCACAACAGCTTATTTTCTGCACAGGACTATCTATTCTTATGCCAAATACATGCACACTGCACTGTTTTACTGTGTCGGCATCATCTACTGTAGCGATGGTAAAAGACACAGCGGCTAATCTAATCTCTAGTAGGTTCGTCCTTTCCTCTGCATGATGACAAGTCACTAAACAAACCCCCCTCCACCTTCAAAAAGCGTCCCACACTTCCTCTTTCCTTTGTATTGTGCCAATCACCCAAGCCCACCTCTGACCTGCCACGACCGGGCCGTGGTGATTGATTAGCACCACCAGGGATATTTACCCAGCCCACTCAGTAGGAAGAACTCCCTGTCACTCTGTTTGTCGAGCAGCTGTCCATCTAACTGATTGTACACACAAACACTCACTCAACAAAGATGTCCCTTTTTTCCATTTGCAGTTAGAGGAGAACCACATTTTCCGTTTGGGTTTGTTAATGTTTTGGAATCCATCGGTGGCTTATTCCTCGGGACAGATAGAGTTGTTGGTTTGTTGTTTCACTGAATGGCCTATTTGTTTACCCTAATGTGAGCGGGCTTCTTCCATGCTATCAGGAGGCAGGAGTGCTTACAGTGGGGAAGATTACTAGCAGATGGGTCTTTGTTTGGGACCTGAAGTACCCAACTGGGTGCTTATCAGATCAGGGAAAGAAAAAAACAAAACAGAGGCAATAGAATTAGAGTTGAAGGGACAGTAGCTCAGTCTTTATGCTCTATAGGAACAATGGAAACGGTGGCATTTCACAGCTGTGGATAGATAGAGCTTCCTCCAGATTTATCTTCCCTTCCTTTCATTTATATGATAAAGAGAACAAGAGATACAGAGATGGTTGGAAACTCAGTTTACAGTTATATGAAACAAATGGGAGCAGGAAATGTCCACATTTGCCAAGCTTGATTGAAGAAGAAAATACTTGGGAATTCAACCTTTGCTTTTTACATGACTCTTAGTTTTGACTACCTAAAAAACAAATGGTATCATGCCAAATCAAACCTTCGTGGGTATTGTACCTGCTTCAATCAACTAGTTTTTATTTCAACAACTCCAATATTGTCTAGAGAGATCACAGGGGGGTTGATTGGAAACGTGTTAGGACACTGAGGCTGTAAACTAGGTTCAACAGGTACCATTCATTTGGATGTGGCAATCCATTTTTTTTTTACATTCTGTCACATTGTTTGTACAGAGTCCTTGATTTCAGGATTCTAGTAACGTCTCACAAACCAATAAACCAATGACAAACTCAGGCTGACATGCCAACATCATCAAAACACTGTTTGCTTCCAAACACACACACCTGCCTGCCATTACCTGGAGCCTTGGCTTCATGCTCCACAGAGTCAGAATTACAAATACATGCAAAATCACTTCATGATTTGGCAACAAACAAACACATTTTGGCTGCATCATTATGCTAGCTGTTAGCCGTTGAAGCCACTGGGAACATGTCAGCAATAGTTTTAGGCACAGCTAGGCCTATTTAGAACCCAACAGCACTGCTAGCATAGCTGTAGGCTTCAAATACATGTCTTAAACAACATCTAATTGTTTCTCTGCAGAGTCTGGCTATAATATTTAAACTGAACTCCACTTCCTTACTTAATTCAATGGAACTTTATGTTGCATCTCCCTAAATGGTGATGCAGTTTTGTCTGTGATCACTGAACAGACTTTGTTTTTTTTTTAAAAGGACCTTAAAACATAAGATCAGGAAAGATGAGTAATTAACTTTAAACTTTAATCTATCAAAACAGTGAGGAGTCTACTAATTCTTTCAGACCATTCCAATGACTTCCTTCAGTCTTTTTGATACTAGTTAATACATATCATCTTGAGGACACCTGATTCCATCCCTCTCTGGTTCTGATGAAGTGTGTTCTGTTATTTCAGAATAAATGCACCCATAAATCCTGTCTGGACAGGTATGAGCAGCGCCACACGTCCCCCTTACAAACTTCCTTTTCCCCAGTGTTAGCAAACACATTCACTCACTGTTGTGGGTGAAATCGTGCCAAATGGCTGTTTGAGTCACACAACAGCTCTCCAGGTGTGTAACTCCCTTGGAACAATAATGACAAGCTGTGCTTCCTGAGGAGTCTGTTTGCCAGATTTCATCTTAAAACCCTGAAGGTTATTAAATCTGATTTCGTGATTGTTCTCAGGAAAATTACAGAATGGTGTTTAGAATAAAAGAGAATAATAGAATATGAATATGTATAGCTTTAAGAAGTACAAAAATAAGCAGGTGATGTATCTGATCATGGTTTTACAAGTACAAACATATCATAGAGACAATAAAGTTTTCAAGTATTATTCATTGTATCATTTCTGCATTAGTTTTTCCTCACAGGTCATGCTAAGATGTTCCTCCCTCTAAAGTCTCTGCCCTCCATGTATTGTAGTGTCACTTATGAACAGGAGATGGTGCCAAACCTGACATGTGTCACTTCTTTGACAATAATGTCCAAGACTGGCACCTTTAACAGATTTAAACTCTTAAATTCATATCAATCTTCAGAAAAGAAGGACTTCAACCTGCAGTTATGCTGCTGAGAAGATAAAGTCTGTGCAAATGTCTTCAGTCATGGGGGGTGAAATCCAACTTAGGATGAAGTCTCAAAGACATCAGTTGTTGGCTGTGTGAATCAATAATTCCTCTTTACATTTTTTCCACTGAAATGAAGCTCGACAGCATGTTGGATTTCACATAAAAAGGGGACATGTTAATGTTCTAGTTCTAGTTCTATCACATATTTCTTGTAACACGTGCTAGCTCTGTAATATGCACCATGTGACTCTTTCTTGCTCACTATCTTTAATTGAAGTCCATGCTTGTTTTCCAAGAGTTAGCAGAGCTACTTTTGAATCCAAGACACACAGAATCCCCATTTCATATCCATTAACTGAAGCTAAGCCATCGCTCTTTTGTAATTATACACACTTAACTGAGGTGAATCCGGCCTCGTGACTTCTCCCAAACAAGAAAGTCCATGTTGATAAACGTGAATGAATTCATGCCGACCTTCTGTGATCTACTGGGAATCTAGCAGCAGGAGTCGTGCAAAGCAAATACACGACATCAAGCATGCAGCATGAGCAGCCTGAACATCTGCCAGTGTTTTCCAACCCAGTCTGGACGCTGCTAATTGTAATCACAGTCGAATTCCTCCCAACTGTAATTAGTGGGCCACTTTATAAATATTCAGGCATTAGCTAAGTGTAGCTTTGATTTTTCCTCCCCTTCATTCTACAGCATTCAGTACTCACATCAGTGCCTGTGTGTGGCTGTGTGTGTGTGTTGAGTTTCTGCATGTGTGTGTACTGGCTTTCCATTCATGTATGCTTGCATGCTGGTGTTCCAGATCTTAATCACTGGTGTCTTGCAAATGATTTATGCCTTTGTTATCACCTGCCTGGTGAACCAGAATGGCGGGGTTTCCCACCTCATGACTTTCTATAAAGTGTCAAATACGTCATAAATCACATGACAGAAGAGACGCATAGATTCCTGTGCAATTGGATTTATATAATGTTTTTACTAGGGCTGCAGCAGAGAGTTCAAAGAGCTTTAATCAGTCCATTATTCCAACAGACTAAACATTTGGTCCTATAGACATTGAAAAAAAACACCATAACCCAAAGCTGCATGCTTGAATAACTTAGTTTGTCCAACAAACATTCCAAAACTCAAAGATTGTAAGTTCAAGAGTAGATGTGAAATCCAGAAAAGCAACATATTGTGAAATTAAAAAAGGGACTTGTGAGTTTTCAGGATTCTAGCTTAAAACCACTTAAAACCTAAACATCCTTATATATATATCCTTATATATATGTATGTATCACATTCATTACCAGCACTTTTACATAGATAATTCTAACTATTCTGCGCTTTTGTATAAACTTTATTTGTATTTCATTTCATTTCATTTCATTTCATTTCATTTCATTTCATTTTATTTTATTTATTTATTTATTATTCCTATTTACATCTTATTTTATTCCTTCTTTCTATTAATATTTTGATATTTACATACTGTTTATATGAGCAAACTGTAATAACAGAATTTTTCCCTGGGATAAATAAAGTATTTCTGATTCTAAAAAACCTCCTGAAATTTTAGAAAATTTTAAAAATTATTATAAACATTATTATTTTCTTGTATCGTGATTTATTTGTATATATATTGAATTGTATCCTAAGAATCTGTAGGAAAAATAATCTACACTTAAAAAAAAAAAATCTGCTGAACTTTTTCACTAAACTTTGCCAAAAAATAGTCACATAACATTTTGGAGACAAGACAATTTAGTTACTAAAACTTTAACAAAAGTTATTTCAAATGTGGTTATTTTTTTATTTTTAGAGAGCAAAGGTATTTTACTTGTTCATGGCTACTTCCATAATGCATAATGACTACCTGGATGTAAACAAGCACAGGTGACAGATGGCATCTCATAGCGCAGCATGGTTTAACAGTCTTATAATCTAGAGTATTGAGATAAAGCTGTATAAGGCTGTCTACTTGAACTGGCATATAACCACTGTAACCAGCACAAGTATGTGGATGTTAACCTGCAGGAAGGGCTGAAGGCTGGTGGTGCTAGCTCTGCTAATGTTAGCCACACTCGAACACCCAATTCTACATTGTTTGCACTTTGCAGCGGACTGTGATAGATTGAATTTCCGTTCAAACACCCTGGAAATGAGTCGCTTCAGAACGTCTCTAATGATTATACAAAATACATGAATCTTAGCTCCATCTGCAAAAATAGAAGGCTTTACCTATCATAGCTTTTATTTTAGATCAAGTTTAGACGGGACTACACACAAAGGGATCCGGAGCTGCCAACCCTGAGAGGTTGGTTTTCAAAGGTGAAAGTATAAATACATTTAGGTTTTATTGCTCGTACCTGATCTTAAAAACAAAAGCTGCCTCGCTGTTGTCTGACTACTTGATTTATTGACTATTAATTTCAAAACTAGGGGTAACCCTGTCTGACTCCACTGTAAAGTAGCCTAAAGCAAATCATAAAACTGTTGAATGTATGCCGTGCTTCTGTTTATGTGTTGGCTCATATGAATACCTCTTAATTCCTGCCTCCATAAAGACTGTGCGTTATGACTGAGGCGAAGAAAAGCCTCCAGTGAACACCCAAAACATTTCACCCTTTGTTATTCACAACAGGGGCAGCTGAGGATCCTCGGAGTGTCTCTCTGTGAATACCTTTTTTTGTTTTGCCTTTTCTTTGGCTCAAACCTCCACCTGAGCTGATCCTTCTCTCAACAGGAAACAACCCTTAGCCAAAAGAGCGGCCGTAAGCCAGCCAGTCAAAACAGGCCGTCCTTTATTTTGTGTTGGCCTGACGTTATCATCTCCCAAGCTTTGCTCTCCTCTCGTGACGAGCCGAGCATGATGGAATCTCTATTGGTGCTGTCTTAAAGGATTAGAGCTTATTCACAGTTTTTTTCCTGACTGCACAGTTTTGAATAGGGCCCCGCTGCCACAGAACAGGCTGTCCTGCTGAAGCTGAGCTGTCCATATTATCCACATTGTAGATTTTGAGTGTCCCTCTGCTGAAACGATGTGTTCTTCTAACCACAAGCTGCAGTTTTGATATTATTCTCTTTGCTTAAACACCCTCTAGCTGTCTTGTTTTGAGAGGATTCAAAGCGTATCCCGCCGCGGTTTGTGTTTCTAAGATGCAGTAATGAGAAGGCAGAGTGAGAGTTTTGGCTTGTGGCTTAGCGGAGCTACAGTGGCAAAAGAAAACAAAAAAGTGTGTGTATTTGTGTGTGTGTGTGTGTGTGTGTGTGTGTTTGGAACTTTGCAAGCCAGTAATGGGATACCACCTAGGGATGGATGAGCTCTGGGAAGCTGTGTGCGTGTGTGTGCGTGTATATGTGTGTGAGTGTTTGTGAGCATTGGGGGAGCCGGATCCCCAGGCAAGTATCAAACTTCAAGGGCTGTATTAGTATCAGCTTACACATGTGTGCATCCAAGAATACCACCACAAAAAAACCTCCAATCCGACCAAACGGTGAAAAACCTGCAAGACCAGACAAACGCTGCTTCTCTGGCCACAAAGGATTTAACTTAAGGGGGGAACTGAAGAAGCTTGTACAAATAAACTTGACAGAAAATCCTTTCTTCAATAATATAGGGATTCCTTTTCTGATGCAATACTATGGCATCTTAAACTGTTAGACATACTTGCATAAAGATCCTCATAAGTAGAAGTTAATAAAAGTCACCTGTCTTAAGTGTAACCAGTTAAAGTATAAATCTTGCTGTTTGTAAATCAAAAGACACATTTCTGTTCGCTCCTCCTCTGTTTTGGTGAGCTAGACAGAGAAAGACAAGAGGATTGTAGAGGGAGGTGTGTGTGTGTGTGTGTGTGTGTGTGTCCGGGGTTGAGGGTGGTGTGGTGGTGGTGGGGTGTGAGGGAGGGATAGGGAGGAAATGAGGGCTCTTTGTGCTCTGCTACCTGGCAGACATCTCCAGCATGTGTCGTCTTGCCTCTTGGCAAGCTGAGACCACCGGCGCCCTTGGAATGCTCTCAGTTCAGGAAATCTCGTTTATTCTCATAAATGCTGCTCCGAAACCCCCCTCATGCAGGACTGCTGCAGAGCTGCTCGATTTTACTCTCTTTATTTCTCTTTTCCTTCTCCTTATTTGTGTCTTTTATAAACAAAATGTCTTCTAGCTTGTCATGTAGAGCTGATGCTACTTCAGCATATGAAGAACTTGTGCAAAATGTGATAAGATGATGAGCTTATATGCTTTCACATTAATTTATGTCAACAAAGATAGCAGATTGTAGTCACTCCTAATGTTAAAAACAAAACAAAAAGCAAAAGTACACTTGTCTTAAATTCAATGGATGTTACTGTTATCCTACTCTTGTGACTCAAAAAAGACTGAAGGTATTTTGACAACAGATATGTCACAATGACGTAGTAAACCCAGTGCTTCCTCCCCTCTTACTCTGCCTCACACCTTTACTCAATTAATTTAATTCTCACTTAAACACTTTCATGCTTTTTCAAGCTTTTGAAAGACGTACAATCTACTTTGTTAGCATGAAGAGATAGTTATGTATCAGCTAGCCAGCTAACCAGCTACTTAGTTAAAGATAAAGATAACTTTATGGACTACTTTTACCAGGCACAAGGCAGAAATTTGTCTTTGACTTGTACATGCAAATATATGACATAAAAACACAACAAAAACATTGCATGAGGTCACACATTTTACTTACTTAACACACTTAAAAACCAAGCAGCAACCTCCGGTCTCAAAATATTAAGCCCATGTGAAAGGGTTAGAAACTGCAATTCATGGAGCATCCACTTGAGGCTGGCTGCAGAAACACCGGAAACCACATACACACACATTCAAAGAAGACGATCTTTGCAGCGATAATAAAGATGTTTACAGCCTGGTTCAAAAAACAGCTTGGGTCTAGGTAGCTAATTTCTCTGTGCGGGGGGTGAATTTTTTTTCAGAAGATATTAAGATTACGAGTTTTGCCCAAATAAGGACATGACTGACTTGACTGACAGGCGGGAACACTGTAGCTGTTGGCTAGGAGGCTCAAACTCCGCCTCTTTACTTCACACTAAGCATGGTTGAGTTCAGCATTTCTAATATGGCTCCCGCCGATGATTGGTCTCAAAACAGCGCTCAGGAACAGATGCGTGACGTGACGGATACTACTTCCATTATTATACAGTCTAAAAACACAACATATTCATAATAAACACAGTATAGCTCCACATAGCTAGGTAGGTTAGCTAGGTATGTATTAAGCTGAAATTAGGCCTTGAAATGAAATTAGTGTCTGCTCCAAACTCAAATAGAAGTCAACCATCTTATTAAAAAAAAGGGAATGGTAACATGTCTGAATTATTTCTGTATTTAGACTGACTCTTACCCCAGGGTGCCCCTTGTACACAGGCAATAGTCTTGAAGCGGGTAGCTCAGAGTCCATTTCATGGCCCCTCCTGCAAGTCAAATTGGCTCGAGCAATCAGAGTTTAGGCTAAAGTAGTCAAATTGGTCTCTATGATTGCCAAACTGCATGGTCTTACAGAAAAATCCTGCAACGGCAAATCAAATACATCCATTTATGAATTTTTAGGACGATAAAATTCTCTCTCTGAGAATTTGAAATCCTTGTTTAGTGTTTTTGCAACTGATAAGCTGTCAAATACCCAGATCCATTACTGAGACTGGCCTACCTGGATTGTATTTCTGGTCTCACTGGTACCTGAAACAACATGCCCCCACCTAAACTCAAAAAACACAAATACAGAGCGTTACAGTGGGTTAGTGGTGAAATACTACAGCAAGTCTACTGCCTTTGTTTTGCTGTATTATACAATGATGTCAATGTGATTTTAATAGGTGCATATGTGCCAGCTGTAGGGTGTTAGACAGTCAGCCTGGTCTGTCTTCACTCTATGTAAAACCCATTGAGGGGGAAGGAGTCATCATTCGCCACCATCAGGATACAGTCAGACCCACATACAGAATAGAAGCTGGTAGGGGGCCAACTGGGGGATGCAACAAATAATACCCCCTTTGTATGTTCCAAATATCCCCTGCTGAAGCTCCCTGAGCCCGGCTCTCTGCTCCGGGGATCCCAACAGCACATTAAGAGCTGCTTACAAGTGGATAAGGTGTAAGTTTTGGGGGGATTTGAAATGGGAGTTGGATGAGGAGGGGGCACGGTAATGTGGCAAAGAGAGCTACAGTGTGTCTCCTTTTTTTTTCCTGTGATAAAAAGCAGGCGTTTTTTGTTCACCAGTGCCATGTGTGAAGAATAGCTAAACAAATGGGCCATTATTTGCTGCAGTCATTTCAGGGGCTCGCTGGACAGGCCGGGGGAGTAACGGTATCCCGATGTATATCCTCTGCCGGCTTCAGTCGTCTTCATCAAGATTTAGGTTACCCATTGTAGCTGAAATGAAATCAATCCCACCAGGCCCTTCTGTGAGGGGGAGCGTTTGGCTGTCAGAGGAGGAGTTGTGTTTCCATGTAGCAGAGCTGTATGTATACATCAGTGCTGGTTAAGCTTGTGGTTAAGTAGATGCCTTTGGATAGTATGAGGCCTCCAGCTGCTCCTTTTTTGTGTTGCAGAGGAATAACTACTAGGATTAGGGTTGTGATTTATGATCAACGAAGGATGTCCTGGCTGTTTACAATGAAGTATCGCCCCTTTAAAACGTCACAGTAGAGCAGAGTTAAAATAGTCCTCCAAAATATTCCTCAGGACCCAGATTGTCCTCACCAGGAGTTACATGAGGGGTCATTTACCGTGAGCAGGTGACTTTATTTTGATTTTATTGATTTAAAAACTAAAATGTGTCCCTCAGATTTAAGGATTAGTTGCACTTCTGTAGCAACGGTGCTCTTATCAGCCTACTTACAGGTGGAATTAACACTAAACTGAACATTCTCATAACTGACTACACTGATAATCAATTCCTTTTGCACACTGAATTCCAGTGGTTAAGCCTTGGCTGGCTATTTTGCACATTGGTTGACTGAAATGTAAGCAATGCAGCTTCTTATTTTGCAAAAATGTGAAGACATTGTTGGTTTGAGTGATCCGGACCGCTTAACCAAACACAGTTCGAACAGCGTGACCATGAAGGACTTCATTATCATCACACAGACTACTATGGAGAATCTAGGCACATTTAAGATGATCCACTATGGGGGCTGGTGGCCTAGCGGTCTAAGCGTCCCACATATAGAGTGTCAACCTCATCTAGCCTCCTTTTATATCCTACATAGAGGCTACAGTCCTCGTCGCAGAGGTTGCCGGTTCGACTCCCGGCCGGTCGACCATCTACTGCATGTCTTCCCCCACTCTCTACTCCCCACATTTCCTGTCTCTCCTCAGCTGTCCTGTCCAATAAAGCCCCCCCCCCTTACAAAGAGTGCTGGTACCGTGAAAGATAAGAGTGTGACTTTTAACAAAACAGAGGAAGCAATCAGAGTTAAGTGCATCCATAGGCTGTATAAAAAATGGGGGTAGTATCTGTGATGTCATCCATCTGTTTCTGAAGCGCCGTTTTGAAGCCGATCGTCGGCGGGAGCCATATTGGAAATGCTCAACTCAACCTAACTTCTGTCGAGCTAGTGTGAGGTAAAGAGGCGGGCCTTGAGCCTCCTTGCTAACAGCTTCAGTGTTCCCCCCTGCCAATCAAGTCAGCTGTGCCTCTTGTTATGGAAGACTCGTAATCTTAATATCTTTGAAATTGCTGCGTTTTGAAAAAATTCACCCCCCGTACAGTGTGTGCCGATCCAGAAATGAGCTATCCAGACTACACTCATTTTTTGTACCAGGTTTTAAGCATGTTTATTTCTGCTGTAAAGATCAGCTTTTTTGAATTTGTGTGTATGTGGTTTTTGGTACTTCCGGAGCCAGCCTCAAGTGGACAATCGATGAACTGCAGTTTTTAACACTTCAGCATTGGCTTGAATTCTCGCGGCCGGAGACAAGATCTTTCAACTTGTCTAAGGGCGACTTTTTCCATGTCATCTTAATTTAGAAGTTGCCTCTAAACTGCAGGTTGGTTACACGCAGAAAACTTCCCCAAAACGTCACACCCCTGTCCCAGCCTTTTGGTTTTCCATTCACACAGACATTGCCGCCCTCACTTCAGGCATCATGTTTTTTTACACCAAATGGCAATGCCAAATAAATGCACAATATTTTAAAGATGCTTTTCAATTTGGTGCTTCCTTTTTCATTTTGTTTGAAAAAAGCTAATAATTGAAAACTACAGCCAAATCCCTCCAAATCCCCCTGTCTTGTTTCTTCTATCCCCCTTTCTCTTGACCTTGTAAAATGCAGCATTAAAAGTTAAGTGCGCGAGCCGTTCTCCTTTGAAGACAGAAAATTAGTTGATGATTTTAAGCAGAGCCTTTTATGGTAGTTAAAGCCCGACCCTAAAGGTCACGCAGAGACTCAACAATAATGTCAGACAGAAATATGTCTGAGGTCCTTGAGGCCCAGGACTTGGCAGATGTATCGGAAAGACGATGACGGTGCAGTGTCACTTCATTTCCTCTTTCACAGGCTCCGCTTGATGAATGACCGTGTGAAAGGCGGCTGTCTCATGGCTTTGGGATTGCACCTCTCTGTGTTCATGCGTGTGAGAAGGGTACCAGTGCTTCTTTTTTTCACCACATGTCATCTCTGAAGTCAGAGTAATTTATGGCTGTCAGGAAGTCCCCAGAAGCGCTCTCATGCCCGAAAAAACCTTGACTGGGGTCAGATGGGGGATGGAGGGGATTGGGAGGGTGTCACACCCATGAAATGCTCTCATGTATTTCGAGTGTCAAAGGGCCGTGGGGAGGTCCCATCCTAAATCCTGTTGCCTGCGAAATGAAAGAATTTCAGAGGTTGCCTGGTCCACTATCCTCCAGGCCAGACCCCAGAACTAATCTCTTTCATCTCCTCTTCTTGCTGGCGGGGGAGAAAGGGCGGATTGCAAAGAAGGGATGCTACCGTGTCTTCCTCCTCCTCCTCCTCTTGGGTCTTTGCTTCTGTTGAGCAGATCGCCTTAGGGAGATGTGGCTGATCTTTCCCTCTCTATCACCTCCTCTCTCTCTCTGCTGTAGAACTCCACTGATCCCCCCGCACAGCGTCCCCCCTTGCTCCCTCCCTCGTTCACTTCCCCTCCTCTCCCTCCCCGGGCCCCTGAGCTGGACTGCCTTCCCTTTGGCTTTCCCCTCTTCCTTCCTTCCTCAGTTCCTCCACTAATAGCTCCCTTGTTCCTGACTAGTCTGGGCTGCCAGTTGAGCGGTCATTCGTGGAAGATTCATTCGCGGCACAGTAATTGTAAACAGACAGGGAGAGCGGTAGAGGAGCGTTTAAGTATTAAACTCACTGGTGTCAGACAGAAAGCAGAGTGGAGGAACTCTAAACTCTCTCTTCCTTACACCCCTTCATCACTTGTCTTTTTCTCTCTCTTATATCTCCATCATCTTTGTAACTTATCTACCCCCGTTCCTCAACATCTCCCTTATTTTCTGTGCCTACTTCAGGCACTACTGGGCAATCTGTGTCTCGTTTCCCCACTAAATGTTGCATGGGATAATGTTCAAATGCTTCATGGAGGCCAGCTACAGGCTTACTATGTTATTTCTCTTTGCTGAAGTGTTGTCATATGTGTGCTGTGATTTGCATCTATGCAGTTCCAGGGTAATACACGCACTCTTTCACACACTGAAAGACACTTGGCATGAATTGAGATCAGTGTGGTGGGTTGTATGTAGACTATACACTGCGTATGAGTGAAAATAGCCATAACGGTGTAACTCACTGGGTTGTTGTTTGTTGACATCTGTTGACTTTCAATCTTTGAGTTTGGCATTTTGACCAGTTGCAGCTTGGATCACATGAGGACATCGGTGTGGACATAATTTCTACACCCCATCCTGGTTGACAGATTGCCATGTAGTAGGCAACCATAAATCAGGTCATTTTCTGGTTGTCTTACCTACAATAGGACATCGTTCTGAAACCAGGAGAGTCGTCCCCTGCTGGCTGTGATAATAAATGCAGGTTTAAGGGGTTGGGTTTTTTGTGCTGCCCTTCAGCTTCTCAATTTCAGAGCGCTTCTCTACGGCTTTCAATGCTGCTATGTTACAACATTTGTCCTGCAGCACTTCTGCGTCCTATAAAGTTTTTTGTTTTGTTTTAAAATACTCTGTATGCGTCATATTTGCTTTCATTCAATGGTATTTTAAAAAGAAAATGTATAATAACCAATATAAATCGTATCACAGCATTAGCTGCGTGTCTAGGCGAGAAACTGTGTCTAAAAAAACGGACCACTGCCATTGTTGTTGACAAATTAGATACCAGAAGTCCCGCCCCTTCTTGACTCTGATTGGTTGGTGATGAAGAAGTGACACTGAGCAGGGTGACAGTGTTCCAAGAGGTGAATCTTAAACTGAGAGTCCTGAGAGTGCAGCGACTATAATCAAGTGATGCAGAGGGAATTTTTTTGCACAAAGAACCCAGAGTGCTTAAAACATTGAAGTACATTTTGTTTGAATAGAAAATAAATGCTACCAGTGCAAAATAAATAGTTAGTGGAGACAACCCCTAAAGCCCTTCCTCAAGAAACCATCTTCTCTCCTCTTCTTACCTCATCACCTTCCATAACTTGTGTGTCCCCTTTCCTTGTCTCCTCTCCTGTCTTTGCTTCCCTGCATATACGCACAGAGTACTTCTTCAAAGTTTGTTTAGAGTAAAACAAAGTCTAAGTTGTAGTAAATTTGTAGGGTTGACAGCTGTAATGAATAAGTCTAGTTTTGACACTTGTCATGGTTCAGGCTCGGCCTCCTCTCTGCTGTGTGCAGAGTGTAGTTTCTGTGGAGGAGTACATGTCTTCAAATCGCCCCAGTAACAAGGAAATGTGTTTGTTGGCTGGTGGAAACAGTAAACATGAGGGAGGATGACACAGGGGAGTGTGTGTGTGTGTGTGTGTGAGAATCCAGTAGTGCTGGGCAACCAGACCTGTCCCTGACCTCAAATGATTGTTCCATAAGGCCTGTGCTGTTAGCCGTCAGCAGCCGAACAGTTGCTTGTTTCTCTCTTTTCCCCTGCTTTTATCTACTTTTCCTCCGTCCTCGCTTTTGTGATTGTGTATTTTTTCTTTTCCTTTCCCACACTTATCTCTAAAGCAAAGTCCAGCAGCAGCAGTTGCTTGGGAAAATGTTTCATTGCTGTTATCAAACCAAGTGTGTTTTGTAAGCAGCAGTGCATCCCCTCTTGTGTGCTTCAGCAGTTCTAGAGCTGCTTTCCATCAGGTCAGGGTGCTTTCTGCTTTTTCTCATCCAAACAAGCGCAACACTTTAAACAAGCGTGAGAGGTCCATCATTAGCTCACCTGTGTCCCATCCTGATCTCACACACCTTGAATGGAAGATCTCCACGTGAGTGTTTACTCATCTGCAGAGCACATACCCGGCTGTAAACATACCACACTAAGCTTTGGCTTTGTGATCTCCTGTGTGTTTTCACTCACTGTTAACTTTTGTTGCATGCAATAAACATGACTCAGTTGTTAGGTCATGGGTAAACATTTGCATTCAGGTAATGCACTTTCCAACAGCCATTATGAAAAGTGCTCATTGCACAGCAAAGGAAGGGGGCTTAGATATTATCTCACTGGTCTTAAAGTGTTACTCTGCATGTGTTGTTGTCTGAGGAAAATAATGAGTTCAGAGACGACGAGGACTGGAGAAAATCTGCATTTATTTCAAGAGACAGGGTTCATTTTTATATTTAACATCATTGTGTTGCCAAGGGTGTGCCTGTCTTGTATTTCTGGGGTCTGACCTTATATTATTTGAATAATCGTTGAATAGATGCCAGTGATTATTGAATAGTATTTTGGCTTGAAATGCCCATCCCTAATATTAACTTTACTTGATGTGTAGTGTTGGCTTTTGATCCCACAGATGCTGCATTTACATGTTTGACCCTTTAGCCTCAACTCTTTTGCAGCAGGTTTGCAGAAGAGTGGTCTGTCTTCTTGGATAACTCCTTGGTCCTTCTAGTTGTAACCAAAATGCTCCCACACAAAACTTCTTGGATGCAAAAGCTGCCCTGTCCACTTGGCCCTGAGCAGGTTTCACCAAACATAAAGTACCAGCTCCTCATTTAACCCTCCTGTTATGTTCCTTTTCTCTGGGACAGCAATAATGTTCCTGGGTCAATTTGACCCGGGGAATATTCAATTATCCAAAAGTGTCAGAACCTCAAAAAATCCCAATACAATCTTAATTTAAATCTACAATTTAATCACATTTTTAACTCCATTACCAAACATTTGGGCGGCAGTAGCTCAGTCCATAGGGACTTGGCTTGGGAACCGAAGGGTCACCGGTTCGAGTCCCAGCATGGACGAAGTTTGGCAAGTGGACTGGTGGCGAGGTGCTGGTTCACTTGCCTGGGCACTGCCGAGGCAAGTGCTCTGGGTGTGCTGGTTGACGGCAGTATCCTCACTCTGACATCTCTCCCTAAGCATGTTCACTGCATGTGTGTGCATAATTGTATGTATATACCAAAAAAAATTTAATTTCCCCCCTGGGATTAATAAAGTACCTTTCTTATTTAAATCAAGATTTAGTCCATTGTTGTTTTTTAATTCTCACAGATCATGGTTCAATGAGGATAACTCACTCGTTTTTTATGAAAATTAATGTTAAAACTTTTTTCAATATACATTGGAAAGCCCTTAATATAAATACAATAGTTTTAAATGACATTGATTTTTGTTTATTATTATTTTTTTATGAAGTGATGTTGATAAATTTACACGACACCTCAAAAGTCACATGCTGCCCAGATTTTTATGCTGCATCTAGCTGGTTTGGAAGGCATGTATTGCCGAAAATATACTTTTAAAAAGTTCAATTTGACCCGCAACATAACAGGAGGGTTAAAGTGACAGTGTTGCAGAGCCTTTGCGATTTAAAGCCCCACTTCACCGGAGGCTCAGGGATGCGTGACAATTTTAAGCACGGTTAACAGTGAAACCGCTGCATCCCTACTTTTCATTCTTTGAACCGCTAAGCTAAATGCCAAGAGAGCACAGTCTGTGTTTCCTGACTCCAAACTCATTTCCTCGTTCTACCTTATTCCCAGAAAAATGTATATTTACAACATAACACGAGGCCTTTCCTGTGGCTGCGCCCACAGTCTGTACAGATGCATTTCCTTTGAAAAAAATGAGTTAAACTATAAAAAGAGTGAGGTCGACTGTTCTCTGCGTGGATTTGCCTTTGCTGCCCTTGGAAATGTTCATTCTGTGCCTTGATTATGGTGTACGGTTTCTCTCAAGACAAACAAAGCACACTAAATGCAGCACGGCCAATTGGTCCAATTCTGAATTAAGACCGAGGCAAATGCAGAGGAACCAATTAGAAGACGGAAGCCACTAATTAAAAGCTGCATGCTCTACAGATTGCATCAATTTTATTTTCTTTAGAAATGGTCAGGGCCATAATTTCAGAACCGGCTTGTATGCCAGTGCACATTCCAGGAGTGCTGCTTTCTGTGTTTGCAAGTCCTTGTGCACAGAGGCAGCACTGTCTGTCTACCCCTCTCTCTTGTTGGTTGTTTGGAATGAGGAAAACAAAAAATAGTACAAGCTCAGGAAATTTGGAAAATCCTGCAGAATCCACATCATTCAGAGTAGACGAGAAACCATTCATTAGGTGTTTTCAACAAGAGTCTGTTTGCTGAAATGTTTCCCCTTCCTGGATTAGGTTCCATGGATCTCTGCCAATACATTTTGTGTGTTGTGAATCGGAGATTGCATTATGCTCGAGCGGTTTGGGTGGTTAACCAATACGCTTGCTTTGGAGAGCTGCAGGGAAATGCTGAGCACCTGAGGAAAGCCACACAGTTGCTCACAAAAGACTGGGCCTGTACTTGAAAATCACTTCCAGAGTTATGGTGTCCGTTTGGCAGAGTGACCAAGAGCACTTGTCTCAGTGCTTTTATTGTAAAATAAGGATACAAGGCATTTCTTTTGTTTTCATTTTGGTCAAAGCGGATGGGCAGCACTCCCAGAAAAAAGCAACAAAGTGAGCCAAAATCCCAAAACTCCTCAAATATTTCCCTGGAAGTGTTGTTATGTGATTAAAGAAAGTCTGTTGACATTGTTTCCCACATCATTATTTCATCCTGAGTGAGAAAATAAAGTCAGTGTGACATAAAGTCTTATCAGGATGGACTTTGAACAAAGGGCCCTTGCTTGTTTTATATAAAGCCCAACTTCCTGATTCTATTTCTTGCTCATTGTTTCACAGGTGATTACCTAACACCTCTTGGCACCTTTTCACCTTTATCTGTTGTATAACCGTGTACATGAACCCTCATGATACACACTTGATAAGATCTGTTTGGGGAGTAAATTAAATTTGCTTTGATTCAGTTAGCTGTGGGGCAGTTTGAAATATGTCATTTATTTTTGATGCACAAAGAAAGTCACGAACCCACAACTTAGACAAAATGCAACAGGCAGACATTTTTTACATTTCCCTGTGACACTCCAGCAGCAGACACACAAGCAGTTGCTGCGTGCTGTCGCAATACACAAGTATGTCCTGAGTCCTCTGTCATGGATTCCATCCCAGCAATGACTGCTGTGACACTCCAAGGAAGATCTGACACCCTCATCCGTACCCTGCTTTTAGAAAAGATGGAGGGAAAAGGAAAAAAAGGAGAGGAAATAACTTTGACCTTGTCATTTCCCTTCCAGTCCATCTAATGGTTTTTCCAGACCCTCAAACGCTGACGGATGACCTTCCCTCTCGAGTTGGATTTTTCCTGTACCATACAACTTGGATTTCAGGAAATGTACAAAACAGGATAGCACAGCGTAACATATTTCTTGTGTTAGTCGTCCTTCTTTTGGACAGGCAAAAAACACTTGAGAATCCAATGACATCAGCAGCCAAGGCTGACCTGTTTCCTTGTTTGTTTTCTGCAGGTCTATCTGCTCGGTATTACCATTTAAGGGTGGCTCCTTTTGTGTGTGTTCAGCAATACCAAAACCATCTCAGTGATGGAGATGGAGATATGGCAGAAGTTATACTGAATCAGTATTGATGTATATATCTTCACAAAGCTTAATGTTGCAACTAGTTCAGGAAATATACGTACAATTACCAAAATCTTTACAGACTAGAGCAGGGGTTCCCAAAGTGTGGGTCCGGATCCTCTGGGGGGGTCGCAAGACACAAATTGGGGGTCGTGAGATTTCTCCCAGAATGTTTTTCTTTTTTAAGTTATCTAAAAATTCTACATTTTACCCATTATAGTAAAAAATATTGACAAAAATAGTAGCTAAACTTGAAATAAAACCTTGAAAATAAAAAATGTAATGAGTTTTCTGCGTTTCTTTTAGCCAGATGACTCTTAAGTTTAGGGTTAGTGAACAGTGAATTATCAACAGCATCAGTAGCAGCAGGTTAATTCACAACAGCACAGTAAACACAGCCACATGTTTATATAGGTAAGCTAATTGTCTGCAGTGGGGGGGTGCAAGTCTTTGGCACCTATATTTTGGGGTCCTGGGCTGCAAAGTTTGGGAACCCCTGGACTAGAGAGTGAATTTATCAACTTTTCAACATAGTTAAAAATTACAGAACTTGTCACTTGCTTATCTTAAGGCTGTATTGTTTTAATGTAAAACAGTACATACAGAGCAGATGAAGATCGTGTCAAAAATAGTGTTACTTCGACGCGGTACAGGATGTTGGGAGGGACTACGAACTGAGCTGCAGATTATGAGGCCATAGTTTTAACACGAGGATTCTTTCAGTTTTAGATGCCAAATTATCCACAGAGGTTTCTTGTCAACTTTGGAAAATTGGTTAACAAAAAGGAATAAAATACTAAATAAAGCAGTTAAAAGTCTCTGTTTATAGAGCTCTTTTCCATGCTTCAGGGGCTGCAAGCTAAATTCAGCTTTCTTCTCTACTTACAGATTTTTCAGGGCAGCTCATTCTGTTGAATTATAAAGTTTAAAATGATAAGCATCTAAAAAGTATCACTGGTAATTATTTTATCCCCTGCCTCACTCACTTCCTCCCATTTCAATTTGAAGCTGACCATAACTGCATGTTAAGATAGACGGATTGTTAATTATATATCTATGCACAATGAAAATGAAAACTTTTAAATCAAATCTTAAACTCTTTGTTTCAGGAATTGTTGCTTCCTGGAAAGTTTTTGCATTTATTGTATTATTTGTTTCGATCATTGCTGAGCGCTGTAAACTCTTCCAGTTTCCATAAAAGCAAGGGTACAAACAAATCCAAAGCAGACAAACAACATTCGAGTCCAAAGGAGCGAACTCTCTCCAAGTCAGATGTGATTTGCATGTTGAAACAGTTGGGGCTAACGTTCCCTGAGCCCCTCTGTAATTAGTGGGAAGAAGGCCTTATTTGCCTTCCAGACCGGTTTGGGCTCTGCCTCATTGTTCAGATTAGGGGCGCTGTTGACAGCTATAGACACAAAGGTGACTGTGTCCTTTTCCCTTGGTCATAGTCACAGT
This sequence comes from Notolabrus celidotus, assembly GCF_009762535.1. NCBI lineage: Eukaryota > Metazoa > Chordata > Actinopteri > Labriformes > Labridae > Notolabrus > Notolabrus celidotus. The sequence continues at coordinate 31,964,406 of NC_048279.1, forward strand.
AGCCCATTGATGAGCTGCCCAGTTCAAGATCAATTTTTGGCTGTTTCCACTCTGCAGCACCCAGCCTCATAGTCGCTGGCGGTTTATCATCTTCTATGTCTTTGGAAGAGCGTCCCTTCATTTGCACTTCGTTGTAGGATTGCGGGTTCTTTACTGAAGTGATCATTTATTCTGGAGTTAGATGTCGGTCTGAACATGCATCCCTTGGACACAGTAACTCAGTCATATAATCTAGGTTTAGCATTAAATTCCCTGGTATTACGAACCAGTTGCCCACAGCAATAAACACTTAGAGCTTTAAAAGCTGACACAAAGCTTTCCCATCTCTGCCTCTGTGTATTTTTAGTATGAATGTATTTATTGGCAACTGCCGGTCCCTGCACCTGTCACTATTCTCTGCGACACCATAACTGTGACGCCTCCAGACTGCACTCGCCTTCTCTCCATGTCACTTACCATGTTTGCTTTTCTCAGTATTTTTCCTTCTCCACAATCAAGAGGGGAATTATCGGTCTTCCGGAAAAATGGGGTAGCCTTACTAATTTTAGATTGACTTGATTGAGCCTGCAGGCCAAAGGGATCAAACCCACATCCGTTGAAAACCAGGGATGCTAATTCTAACCATAACACAGCTAACATATGTTTTGCTCTCCCTGAGCGCTGATTTGAGACCTGCTCGAAGCGGAGCTCTGGGCCTGCTGCCTTCCCCGCTTGCAAAGGACTATTCTTTCTTGTGGCATGTTTTGTGGGTATTGGCCCACCATGTGTATATTTATAGAGACCGGGTCATGACACATGTACATGGACTACTTGTTCTCTCTAAAGAACATGAGGCAGTCACTTTCCAAGGCCGGCTGGTTTTTTTCAAGCATGAGTGCGGACATTTTATTATAGCGTAAGTCATTTTCAGGGTGTTGAACTTTCATTTGTGTAGATTAAATTTGTCAGGAAGCTCACATAAAATTGCATTCATGCATGGCTAATGAAAGGAGATTCTTAGTCACAGATTTGGCTACTAGTTACCCCGGGCAGTCAAGACTCTCTTAAATCTATGTAATACACTGCATAATAAGAAGGAACGCACTACAAATCACTTTTTTTTCCAAGCCCAACTCCACACTTCACATTTGCTTGATATTTCAGTTAAATGCATAATTTTTCCAGGCATGGGCAGCTGGAATCCTTACACCACTTGACAGACTCAATAAATAAATATTGAAACACTTTACAACAGTGTAGCTATGATTTTTTTTTACATCACATTTAAATGAAGAGTTATAGATGAATCAGGCGAGCAGTTTGCGTAGTGTCGTTTAAGATGGAGAAACTGTACAAGGGCTTTGCTAGCTAAAAGAGATGGATGTCTATGAACAGGATTTTTAATGTTTATGTTGGCGTATGAATGCTTCACTGCTCTCTGAGGACTAAAGAGTGAAATCATGTGCATATTTACGTCATACAGACATTTACCGGGACACTGGAGCTCCAACATGACACCAGGGCTTTGACAGTAACGATAAACCTGTACGTCTGCTCACCTCTTGTAAGCTAACTAGGGATGCACCGAAATGAAAATTCTTGGGTGAAATCAAAAACCGAAAATGAGGAAACCAAGGTCGAAAACTGAAACACCGAAATAAATTATTCTGCCAATTATTAGCACCATTGCATTTATGGCTTTGACTGTGTACTAACCTCACTAAAATCAAGGATCTCATTGAACGTATCAGACAACGAGGGTGCATCTGTTCTCCTTCTCCTGCACTGTGCGCTTCTCCGTCTCCAAGCAGGTTCTCTGCATCCATCGCGGCTTGGATCATTTCTCATGCACGCTGCTTTATTCCCACATCCAAGTAATGATCTTTATAACGCGGATCAAGTACAGTCGCGATGAAGTGCAGAGGATCCGAATGGACCTCAGTGAAACGTGTGCTGACAGACTCTAAGAGTGTACTTTTCATTGTTTTCAATGTCTCAACCGCTTTGCTTTAATGCTGCAATTTAAAGGAATAACGGATGCAGACATGTTGGCCCTTATCCAGACAAGCACGAACTGGCTGCATATTTTGCTTGCGTCATCACAACATTCTGTTTGGCCCTGTTGTTTCGGTGATAAAAGCCTTTCGGCCGAAAACCAAAAATGCACTTTTGGGCATTTTCCTTAGCCAAATTTTCGGTCCATCCCTAAAGCTAACTAATGGTAATAAATCAGAGTGAACAAATTTGAGTCCACGTTCAAATCAACATATGACCTTGTCACCCTGCATGTTGTAAAAAGTTGTCTTAAATAGAGAAAAGTAGTGTCAGAAACAAGATCTGTATCTGGCTTCTAAATTTCAATTTCTGGTTTTACTTTATTTCTTAATTTTAAAGAACACATAATCATTCCCTGACCCTTTACTTCATGCTGATGCTTCTATCATTTCTTTGTGGTTCCGTCTAATGGATTAACTTTCTCAAGGTTTTTCTGAATGCACATTGATTTGATCTGTAACTTTTAATCTTATCACAGTCTTGGCACTTTGCACACGAGTTGTGTTCCAAGTGAAATGAAACCATTGTGTTTGAGTCGGGCCAAAATAAGTATTCATTAGCAGAGGTTTTTTTACCAGCAGCAATATGGCACAAAGAGCATAACAAATGTTAGGACTCAGTCTGAAGCGTCTTCAAAAGGAGCCTTGTAATGACAGCGTAGCATGGTTTAGGCCTCAGGGTCCGCTGTGAAGATACTTAACTGTGGCTAACTACCAGACCAATTACTTACAAAGATGACCCAAGGAAGAGACACTCGATGCCGCTGTCACAGGAACAATCTCAGCTCCCCCATTATCACCCGCCCGTTTGGTCTATTAGCTCGGACTCAAACCTTGATCCACTGCTGCCTGAAGCCCCTCAGGCTGTTCTCAGCTCCACGTCGAGCTTTGTGTCGCCACTTTTCCTGTCAAGACTTTGTTATTGCCATCTTTGGCTTGGGAAACTGACATTTTACAATGTGTTTATTGGTTGGGTGGGGGGTTGACAAATACAGTTTTCAGGGTCTTTTTTTCCTCTTTTATGGGAAGAAAATGGGAGGAAATCAGTGTATGTATCCTGTAAAGTTTGAACTCCAAAGCTCAGGGGATGTCAGGGGTTCACAGAGGCAAAATAGTTCCGTTAATGATTCCCTAAACATCCTATTTATGTTTTCCTGAAATGATAGGGCAGTTAAACAAGGATGTTTACCACTATGTGTATAAGCCGTTGTGTCATGCTCCAGTCTAGGTTTGTATATTTAAAGCCATGCCGACAGGAGACCTTTTTTTGGCGCCTGTTGTTTGTTTGCAAGGCATTATAAAACAATGGCAGTTTGTGGATTGGCAACTGCAGGAAGTGTACAGTATCCTCTCTGGAAAATACACATAGCACGGCCACTTCATTAGTCTTCCCAGGCACGGCCGTATGGGAGGGATTTAACACAATCATAGTCAATAAGGGAAGTGAACTAGCTCACAGTCTAGCGTACGATCTATCATTCACTGAGCATGCTGCCAAGTCAACGGAGACTCCGCTGCAGTTGGTTGGAGCCGGCAGTCGTCTCATTCCTTGAGTCCTCTGCAATCCCCCTGGCTTAGTCCCCATCTGGCCAGCGGTTCCGTGCTAAAGCTGGGAGATGCGTAGGGCCTAATTCCTACACACTAAAGCATTACCGTCTGTCCATGGCCCACGGAGACAAGATGGTCGCCAGGTGTCTTCCTGTCTTCAAAGTGTCGGCATCGTTAATCATCCCTCCACCCCTTCTGCGTCGCCTCACATGTGTTTTATTTTCCTCAGCCCTCACCCCACATACACACCCCTACAAACTCCTCGTTCCCCTGCCTCTCTCTTTATATCTGGGCAGTCTGTCACCCAGCTGCATTTCCTGCGGGGTTTATGTACAGTTTGGGCCAGATTGGAACCACATTGGCAAAACAGCGTGCCATCTTAATGAAGTCACTGTTATCCAAATGGAAGGGTGGGTGGGTGGTACAGAGGGGGATAATTGGAGAAGCTGTGCCTGCCTGTAAAGGGCCAGAGGGTACTGCTCACCCTCCCAGCCTGCCCCTTAGCCCCCAGCAGACTGCCGCTTCCTTCTAATGTGGCCACTTTTATTCGTGAATCCCCCTCCTCCTCCTGGCTTCATCCATTCCTTCAAAGGCAGATTTATCTTTCATCTATCTTTGCTAATGGTATTAACGCAGCTCATGCTTGTGAACACAGCCTCCACAGCTGCAAGGCTTTAAACAGCTTCAGAGAAGTGCTAGCAGAACTTTGTTTTGTGTGTAGCGATGGGGAGGGGTATTTATGCCTTTCAAACCTGTGCCAAATATTTGCACTTTACAAGCCCGGCCACATTGCAAGGTATGGGATATGGTTTAATGAACAGGAAGTTTCTACAGCATGGTGAGATTGTAAAACTTTAAATGTACACTTTAGTGTATCTTTTTATAACCCTGAAAACATTTTGTGACGCAGACAAATAGGAATCATCAATGTCTGTGTATCTGGGGAGCTTTGTTCCACCATGTAGAATACGCACATCCTCTTTCTGAACTTTACAGTTGCCTGGTTCATGTCAAGGTTGTATCTCTCCCTCTTTATTTTTTTTGCTGTTCCAGAAAAGCACATTGGGTTTAGTTTGGCACATTGGCTGCAGAGGCCTAGTTTCTTTCTTTAACAGTGTGGAGGGTGCACTCTCAATGCCCTCGCTGACGCAAAACCAAGCAAGTAGAAAAAGAGCTCTTTCCTCTGGAAAAGCACCAGGGGGACTATTTCTGTAGTTTAAATTGTTTAAGAGGGGAATGGGCCAGAGAAAGGGAGGGGGGGGCTGGTGTTCAGTTGTGAGCAGCAGACTGTTTCACGTGCCAGATCTGTAATGCGTTCCTCCAGGCTGGGAGCTGGCTGAACTCTGGGCCGCAGCGCTCCGGGAGAGGAAGTCCCAAGCCTGGGGAGTTTCAGACATCCTGTTTTGGAGTGCCATTGGCCAGGACCGGGGTCGTTGCACGCCACCTGCAGACTGTAGGCTCACATCTGCCAATAGATCGGGGACAGCAGCCTAACGTCACACACCTTTTCAGTTCAGCCCATGATGGCCTCTCTTTGTCTCACAGTCTACCTCCCACTGTTGTATCACCACAGCCAAATGTTGCTTTCCTCTGTTTGCCCCCACCCACTGCTCTATTTCAAGAAATCTTTGGGCTGGCTTTCCACATTTCTGAGAAGAATATTTCACATTTCAGTTCATGTGATCTCCTTTAGTTGAATGTAGGCTAATCCTGTAGTCAGTGACCTAATATACCTTATGTATCTGTGCAGCTACTGGATGGTAAACATACTTAAATGTGTGGTTCATTAATTTTCACACAAAGGCTCTGTGTACCAAGAGCCTCTGATCATTTGTTGGGACTTCTGAGAAAAAGGGCCCAAAATAAAATCTCTTAATCCAAGTCTCATAATCATTCAACCAAAATACGCATCCTTGCATCACTCCAGATTCTAACCAGTGTCCTCCATAGACGTTGCGCCTGCTCTCTGACCGGCCCAGCTCTCCCTGTTCTCAGTCCCCAAGAGCTGATAGGACAGGAAGTTTGGTGCAGATAGCGCTCCCTCGGTTGTTGCTATTTAGGACAACAGGAAAGGGTTTGTGTCTGTCTCGACCAGCCCCCCCTCCCTCTTCCTTGATTGGCCTGGTTTGTTTATTCAGAGTTATTCTCACCAGCCAGTCCAGCTGCATTTTAGTCTCCCCTGTTATATGGCCACCACGTGACCTTCTTCCGGCCTGTGTGCTATCAACAGGCTGGACTCTGGTTTGAGTCTTCAGAGCTGTGTGATCATTGATGTTCCTAGCTAGAGGATGATACTGATGCATTTTAAGTATGTACAGTGAGTTTCATTTGACAACCGAGGCTTCCAGGTGTTATTGAGGAAAGGCTATTTGCTCATCAGCCAAAATGAGAAGTGGTTCCCATCATTCTTCTTATTCAGGTTATTCCAAATGATGTCAAAACATCTGAATAACTCTGAAACTACTTGTTTTTATCTTTACATCATATCTAATGTAAGCCTAAATTGAGTTTACCTATAGTGAACTAGGTTTTTCCTGTTTCTCTTTGCCCAATGAAGTCCACTGGTGGCTTTAGCAGGCCTACATATTGTACCCAATATTGTACACAACAAAATAAGTGCAGTGGTGTCATGGGACTGTGGGGTACTCATCTGGCATCCCTTAACTGTCTTGAAAAGTCCTAAATGCTGTGGGGGCTCAACTCCTAACCCCAGGAAAACACCAATAGACCCCGTAGGCCAACTTCAAAGAGGAGGCACATCAAACGAAACTGAGCGCATAGATGGTCAGCCGGGATAAAAACAAGCGTGAACCCTCCCATTTGTCAGTCCAGTGACTTATATGCATTTTCTCTCTATTAAGAGCGGTGTCTTTTGAGCGAGCACATGGGTGGTAGTCAAAAAAAAAAAAAAGCTTGCGTGCATTACATTTACTAGAGAGGGCTGCAAGCATATGTTGCAGGCTGCGTGATATGCTGTGCCAGGATGTGCTCATGCAGAGTATGAAATGTTATGTCATGAACAGAGGCTTGAATGAAGAAGAAAAAAATATTTAAAAAAGCCTTTTCCTACGTGGTTTTTCTCTGTCTTTTGCCCCCTTTTTATCCTCGTACACCCCTCTAACCTCCCTCCCCTTCCCCATCACCCCCCCATCACCCCCCCAACCCTGACGCTAGCTTGTCTGAGTGGCCTTTTGCCATGCATTCCTCCCTTCCCTGTTTGGCCTCTGTCTCAGGAAGTGGCCCAATTAGTGGATAAACACCATGGAGGAGATGAGGAGGAGGAGGGGTGGGCAACTCCCGCCCCCCCCTGTGTCTATGCCAGTACTCTGCCGGCAAATCGATGGAGAGGAGCAGGGGATCTGTGATGAGGGTGGAGGAGGTTAGAGGTTTAGGAGTTGTGAATGGAAGACCAACAAATAAATGAATAATTAAAATTCTTAGGCACAATGAAAATAACCACGCACAGCACGACTGGCTTTGAAAGTCACTCCAATTTGTTTCAACAAACAAGTTAGTCTGGACAAATTAAGAGCAGCACGCTCTATTTAATGCTTCCAAAAACATGAAGTTGTATTTAATGACGTCTTTGTTTTTATTTCTTCTGACTTGAAAGGTTTATTGTCACATCAAGAGTATTGAATCAAACTTTTATGCAACCCTTGGTTTTGCATATGCCAAAAAATGATGCGTCTTTTTTTTATATTTTCCTCTTTTTATTAGAAGAATTTATTAGCTGAATCTTATAATTTAGATTCTGCAGCTTCTTTGAAAGTAGTGCAACTAAAGCATGGTTTATACTTCCGTGCTGACTCAACACAGTGGCTTTACCGTACGCCACCCTGAGCACTACATACTTGTGTGTTGGAGCGTCTGCATCGCTCTGTAATACTCCTCCTAAACATTAGATGGCAGTGTGATTTTTATACTCAACATATCACAAGTTTCTGGTCCTGCTAAGTTCTTGACTTGTTTGTGCAGAGGAAAAAAAGGGCGACTGAATCCGTTCGTGTTATGTCGTAGTTGGAGCAGATAAATGTTGATCAGCTGTTGATCATACTGCAATGTTGTCAATGCAGGAAATATGATGTCTGGCCAATCACAGGGCTTGCTGTCTGCATTGTTTTGATGTATAGTAACATTTTTGTGGAGTTGAACGTCAGGCTGGGAACAATGGCTTCTGGGTAGATACTCGGCTGTGCGAACCTATAGCATATTGTACTGTGTAGATGCAAGGTAGGAGAATAAATACTATACATAATAAAGAAATAATACCGCCATGTATTTATGCTGTGTGTGTGCGTGTGTGTGTGTGTGTGTGTGTGTGTGTGTGTGTGTGTGTGTGTGTGTGTGTGTGTGTGTGTGTGTGTGTGTGTGTGTGTGTGTGTGTGTGTGTTACCTATAGCATATCGTAGGGTGTAAATTCAAGGTAGGGAAAAAATATTATACATATTAAAGAAATAATACCGCCATGTATTTATGTGTGTGAGTGTGTGAGTGTGTGAGTGTGTGTGAGTGTGTGAGTGTGTGTGCGTGTATGTGTGTGTGTGTGTGTGTGTGTTACCAATAGCATATCGTAGGGTATAAATTCAAGGTAGGAGAATAAATATTATACATATTAAAGAAATAATACCGCCATGTATTTATGCTGTGCATGTGTGTGTGTGTGTGTGTGTGTGTGTGTGTGTGTGTGTGTGTGTGCGTGTGTGTGTGTGTGTGTGTGTGTATGTGTGTGTGTGTGTGTGTGTGTGTGTGTGTGTGTGTTACCAATAGCATATCGTAGGGTATAAATTCAAGGTAGGAGAATAAATATTATACATATTAAAGAAATAATACTGCCATGTATTTATGCTTTGTGTGTGTGTGTGTGTGTGTGTGTGTGTGTGTGTGTGTGTGTGTGTGTGTGTGTGTGTGTGTGTGTGTGTGTGTGTGTGTTTGTGTGTGTGTGTTTTATGTGAGACTTTGACATCTTGGAAAAGATAGCAGTCATTTTTCAGGGGCTTTTTTGGCCACTCTATGATATGGTTGTAATTATATACTCTGAAAGCAATTTTTACTTTTCAGTGTTATCAAATAATAAAATATTTTTCAACAGTAGTGTAAGGAATCTCAGTAATCATTGTCAGATAGCGTTACTACACACACATCTTGAATACATCTGTTTAATGTAAGCCAGTGCTTTTACCTCTTTACTCAGAGAAGCTGAGAGAAGTTTAAATATGAAAGACAATAATAAAAAAACAAAGATTTTTTTAATACTTTGAAACTGAACTCTGTTACTTTATTGTGACAATAAGCTCTTCCTTTGTTTTCTGGTCACATCTTGCCGCCACAACATGATCTCCTGGAAGAGCGACTTGGAAAATGAAAGTGACACATCCTTATTTTCCCCAAAGTGGATTTCCACAATGGAATTTGCCTTTTCCGTTGTGAGCATGCCATTATTGGTTGGGTTTGCCTCAAGTGACATGGTACACGTACTTGCGGTTCAAACTATCCGCAGATTGACTGGAGCAGAATGTCGACATCGTAGCCTCAGGACAGGAAATCTTGATCTGCAAATAGCACTCTTAATTAGGCATGTTTATGATCAACGCAAACCACATATTTTATAGTTAATTTCCTGTCAGGTTTTGTTGGAGGAGTTTCCTCTGGAGAGGTTCCCTCAGTTCAGTTCAGATCGTCTCTGATTTTCCAAACTTCTTCAGATGTTTTCTTTTGGTCACCTCTGTGTTTCATATGATCTCCATGGAGATGCAGAAGTGTTGCTTCTACTGTTACCTTTGTGTGGGACCAAATCTCCTGTCTTATTACTGATGATTGTGATAGGGCAGAGTATAATGGGCTGCTGGGTAAATAACTATAATATACAGTTGTATAATGCCATGGGGTTAGAATTGCTCCTCCTCCGGTTGGATTGCAGTGGAATTCCTTTTTGGCATTTGGTGAAGTGTGATTTACAGGTGACACTGACTCGCTGTGTGCACATGGCTAACCTCAGGAAGCACTTAGTTTGACATGTGACACTACCATGACCCCAAGGTAGAAGCCATTGAATCTGCTTAGTATGTGAAAACTCAACGAGTAGCAGACCTCCACTCCAAATCACACAGGCTGTCAGGTAAAGTAAATGTGCAGGAATCCCATGGTGACTTTGGAGCAGAGACATTGAAACTGAAAACTAACAGGACTGTGCAGCATACATTACCGTACCGTGCGGTATAGACGGGCCAGCAAAACGTTACATTAAAGGGGAAAAGGGGAAATTCAAGATGGGTTTCATACTGTGGCCAGGTCAGAATACATTTCATTATTTGTCAGCTAGCTCATACATTCAATTTCCCTTAAGGGGGAGTAATGAAGAATATCTTCTTAACTGATTATGTAGGTTGGATGATATAATCTGTGTAATGATGTTTATTACACATTCATCAGTATCAGCAGATGTGTTTTTCTAAAACTATCAATTTGACTCATTTTAAAAATATGTAATACAACATTGCTCAGGATGATTTAGAAATGACTTGAGACTTGACCCAAACCTTGATTCACAAACTATACATTAGTTTGGGCATACACTGTCTGGATTTATGAATGTGATAGTGGAAGGTGAAGGCATACCGAGTGAATCATATACGAAGCACGACCAAAGCACATGATTTATATGTTCACAATGTACGGTTTGATTGTCAAACACAACCAAATCGAGGTGGAGCACTGATAGTTGTCAATAAAGTTTCCTTTGAAAACTCCCTCACAGAATTTAAAGTCAGAGGATACGACTTCAGTCATAAGTATGAAGAACAGTTGTCACCATGTCATCAAAAACTGAAAATATTCAAAGCTTTGTAAAGGAAAATTTGTGGAGAGCTGTTGTTTTGGATTGCATTAGATTGCACAGATGGTCACAATGTTATGGCTGATCAGTGTATATGTGTATTTCAGTTGTCCACATCACGCGTTTTGTGCAGGCGCAGTCAGGAAAATAAGTCCTGAAGTTGGGGAATTAGCGAGAGTCTGCAGAGTGACATGCCAGAAATTCATCTGAGCAGTAAAGAGCAGCTGCTTAGACCGGGATCGGCCCTCATGTCCACCGTGTACACCGGTTCTAAGACAATTGACGAGGCTGAAATGCAGCAGAGCTTCCAAATCAGTTGTGCAAATCAAAACATTAGGACAGAAACTTCCTCAAATTCCCCAATGTCTCCCCAGTCTGACTGTCAGTACTGTCTACAGCACATAAATCAAAGCATCACCTCTAAGCAGACATCTGCACTAGAATTTATTGTCATTATATATAATAAAATTGAAAACAACAGTATCAGTATCAGACCTTAAAAATCTCAAATCCTCAGTTTTTTAAGAAATGTTTGGCCTTTTATTTTTATAGAAATGAACTTTGTTGAAACCTCTTTCCAGAATATAAATTAAACTACAAGGTTTTTATTTAGATTGCTGCAGTACATACAAATATAAGTGATGTTGATTTAAGGAGTTATTATTGTGATTGATGTGTCTCTTTTAACTTCTGTAAATAAATTCAAATGTATTAATTTAATTATAGGAAAGGAAAGGCATAACAAGATATATGTTACTATTACCTACTTGACTCTAAACTGGCTTATTCTTATCTTGTTTTTATGCTTCAGTAATTAATTTATAGTACTGATCGTACATTCTTGCACAAAGTTGATTTCTAAGGAAAAGAGGTATAAGTGTTTTTACAGCAGTCGCAGATCTTCCTAAATTTCAAAGAAAACAACCAGACCTTTCCTCTGTGCTCCACTAATGAGCTCAGGAGGACAGTTTTTTTCAGTCGACTCAAAAGTTTCAGGAAAACAAACCCACCTTTTTTGAAAGTTTGATCCTTTGCAGGACACTCTTTGTAATATAGAAGTTAAAATAAAACCTGCATTTCTTTACATTCAAGCGTGATCGTGTCCACACGAGCCATCCAGAATCAAACAGTTAAACTCTTTCCCCCCGCTGAGGCTGCATGCCATGCAAAGTGAATTATAGCAGTACTCCTCCTGTCTTACCTCTCTCTGAGTAAATGCAGTGATTTGATTGACTGAGCTGCCCCCCTCTCCCTTTCCCATATTACAGTTATTTCAACTGGCAAATATGCACTCTGCATTCCTCCTCCGTCAGTGGCAGCACATGCCGCTCCATTTCCCTGAAACAGTCACTTAACCAACGGTGCAATTACAGTCCCCTTATGCCCAGTTGGAACGGATGGTTGGATAAACAAATGATACCCGATAGGTACAAATTACACATGTACACTCAAATTATAGATGCACGACTACTTTGAGTTTTTGGGGTAACATTTGTGAGGCTGTATTTCAGTCAATACTCGTGTATCTGAAAATGTTTGCATCCTTATTGAGATAGCAGGGAAGAGGCCCGTCAGGGGATGTGTTTTCGTTTTCTCCTTTTTTCCCTGGTTGGTGGCTCTGCGTTTTTAAGTGTTTGTAGAGCAGAGCAGTATACCATATGGCTGTCAATGAGGATGAATTACTGTGCACAATCCCTTGGAGAAGTTCTGAGATACAGAAGAGAACTGGAAAAACAGTTTGCATGCTTTTTTCTTTGCACAGTGCACACCTATGACTGACGACTTTTTTCCTCCTTGGAAAGAAAACACAAAAGTAGTGCGTTATTTAGCTCAGGGACCTGCGTGTGTGTGTGTGTGTGTGTGTGTGTGTGTGTGTGTGTGTGTGTGTGTGTGTGTGTGTGTGTGTGTGTGTGTGTAGTGGAGATAATGATAATAACTCTGCCTGGACACTAGTTCGTGAAGTTTTACCAGGTTCACACAGGGGGTGTCAGCCAGAGCACCACTTAAGGCCAAGTTCTCAAGAGCATGAAAAGCACAGAGTTGGAAGTTGGTTGATTTGGTCTTTACTTTGTGAGGGGGTGAGTGTGTGTGTGTGTGTGTGTGTGTGTGTGTGTGTGTGTGTGTGTGTGTGTGTGTGTGTGTGTGTGTGTGTGTGTGTGTGTGTGTGTGTGTGTGGTTTTTCTACAAAGAAAAGGAACAACAAGTATATCTTAGACAGGTAAAGCAATGAACGTATACTTCTTTACACTACTGCAATAGCTTAGCAAGAGAGCGGGTCGGTGCCAGGATGTATTCAAATCCACACACGGTGAACATCCACGCTCCAAACTGTGGCCCAACAACATTTAGCAATGCAACATCAAAATAAATCAACTTTACTATTACAATCATCCTTTTAGATTAATACTCACTCTTTCATTCATTCATGCACATCCAGCTTCTTATCGCTTGACTGTCTCTGCACCCCACTACTCATCACCGCATGGTAGTGGTGGGCGAATCGATTCTGTGGTATCGATATATTGATATTTACACGCTACTCATTTGAGTACTGATTACTCTAATAAAATATCGATACTAATTAATAAATGCGAAATAAAAGTGCATGTGTCACTTCTGATTCTTTAAGGGTAATTTACTCCAAAGTTTTGTACTGACAAATTCAGAGACATCATGATCACTGTGTCATTTTAACAGTAGTCATGGTGAAGAGGCTGTTTTAAAGGTGACATATTACGCTCTTTTTCATCGAAATATATTGGTCTAAGAGGTCTCCAAAACATGTCTTTAAAGTTTATTGCTCAAAAAAACACTTTGAAATCAGATTTTGGTCTGCCTGTAAACCCTTCTTTTTCAGCCCTGCTCAGAACAGGCTGTTTTCTGTGTCTGTGCCTTTAAGTGAGAATGAGCTCTCTGACCACGCCCCCTCAGGAAGTGGGTGTGCCCTCGGCTGTCCAGCACGTTGATCTAATGTTTACATGTTGGCTGAATATACACGGCTGCTCACAGACCCGCGTTACTTCATCCCTCTGAATCTGATCCAGAATCTGATCCTGACGGAGAGGCGCCTGCAGCAGGACCTTTCTGAACCATTAGTCACAGATTTTGTGTTTCTTGTTGTTTTATTTGTCAGTATGTAGACGTGTGTCTTGGTACACAGCTACGAACATGTAGCTATGTGGCTATGCTAACTAGCGCTAGCACTTTTCCATGAAAAATAAAAATCATCCACTAGATCTTCAAATCTGCAGACGTGGGGAGTAAAACCGACCTTTGTGTTTATTAAGACAGCCTACAACTAGCATGCCTCCCTCCTAAGCACCTTGTTAGCACACATGTGTGCAGGGAATGAGAAACGGAGGAGGGGTTGAGTTGTATTTTATACAGTCTATGGGCTGAATGGATTATTTTCATTTTCAGGGGGTTTGTAGACATGCCAGGGACACATATTAACCATTAGAGAACCATTAAAAGGTTGATTTTGCATGATATGTCACCTTTAAGCTTTCCACTCAGAGAATTTAAATAGAGGATGTTGGAGGATTGTCTTTCAAGGGTTGCATTTATACATAAAAAAAAAAGAAATCACTGAAAGTATCGGGTATTGAATAAATTGCCAAAAAAGTAATTGGCATCGTATCGAATCATGAAAGTGTGGTATCGCCCAGCACTACAGCATGGCATCACTCACTCACAGTCAATCACCAGCTGGGGAAGCCCCTCCCACATTAAAAGGGACAGCATCCAATAAAACAAAACAGAAATTGAGCAGGATTTAACATGACTTTGGGGCCTTTTCTACAGTGTGTGTGTGTGCGTGTGCGTGTGTGTGTGTGTGTGTGTGTGTGTGTGTGTATACCGGGGCCAAACTGAGAAAAGTTGCCTCCAAATCTGCTTCCCAGATACAGATGAAAATGTCTTCAGCAGCACATTGTAGTCATTTTAATGAAACATTCTTACTCAGGATATTCTGCTGCAGAAATACAGATTGGAAAATGCACAGTCAGTGTAAATGGAGATATTAAAACCAAACAGGCACTTTAAGTATTGCATGAAATATTTCCACTATGCTGACACTACAAAGCTGCAAACGCTTGCTTGCATGAACCGTCTGGATTTGTTGGATGAAGATATCTGAGGCACTTAGGGCACCTTGTGGTCTTTGCGGAAAGAAAAAAAAAGGGGGGGGGGGGGGGGTTTAAAAAGCGAAGTAAAGAGTGTTTGAGGGTTTCGGTAAAACTAAACAACCCACAGGATATAATACAGTAAGTATTATATTATCTAAATTGCAAGAACGTGAGGCTTGAAACAAGATCTACCAAATTACATACCCAGTGTTTGGTACATAAATAGTCATTTCCGCACACAGACCGAAAAAGAAAAAAAAAAAAGAAACATGCCTCCCACTGAAAATGGGATTCCTAGCTGTGAAAGTCAAGCTATTTCTGGTATGCACCACTTTCCGCCCCTGAAATATCCGCTCTGCTCTTTTTTTCTCTCTTTCTGTCTTTCTTGACAGACAGTAAAAGCCACCTCCAGTCGAACTGCGAGCCAAGATTAAGTTTGACAGGCAAATAGGCGCTCTTAAGGCTGTGATGGCTCGTCTGTTGTCATAGCAGGAGTCGGGACCTCATACCCACACACATACACATGCATTGTAGTCCCCGCACTGAGAGATTTACAGGCCCTGAAGTGCTGCGGAGTTACAGTGCAGAAGGGGCCCGCTGTGGTGAGGGCCTCAGACGGAGAGAGGCAGGCCGGGTCCCAGGTTAGGGGCTCTAAAAAGGTTGTAGGTTATAAATACTTGACAGCGCTGTAAAGCTGTCAAAGTCTTCCTGAAGCAAGCATGCACTCAAATATGAACACACACTCCCATATAAACACACACAAACCATCCTCAGGGCCCTGCCCCCTCCACTTATCCCTCCCTGTTCGCCTCCTTCCAGGAGACATTTTGCCCTCACCCATAAGAAGGCTTAATTGTGTTGGCTATATATGTGCATGCAAAGGAATGACATTAAATTTGAAGCGGAATCAGATATTTCCAGTTAAAACATCATTAAGTTACTCCTGACTTTTAAAAGCCTCTGCTGGAAACCAAAGCATGGACTTACACAGTCTCTGTAACCAACAGAAATAAAGGAGTCACGGGAGGGAGAAGGGCTTTAAGGTATAAACTGTCGGGTATTTGCTTCATTATTTTCTGTCTCATTCTCAATATTTTGACCGTTGTGGGTGTCGCTGATAGCTGTGCACTCACCACCTCCTTTATACAAGGTTTGAGATGAGTTGACTTCAGCTAAAGCATTTATTTAGACGAGCAAGACCAGACTTGTAAAGCTATTATAATAAACGGTTATATTACAACTCAATATATACATGCACTACCTGTCAAAAGTTTGGACACACCTTCTCATTCAATGGTTTTTTAATTATTTTAATTATTTTCAACATTGTAGATTAATACTGAAGACATCAAAACTATGAAATAATCTGGTTTTGCCATAATCTGGATTACAACAGTAGTCAAATAGGGCTATCCATTGTGTACTAACCCTACCTCTGAACAACACAACTGATGGTCTCAAACACATTAAGAAGGCAAGTCATTCTACAAATGAACTCTTGACAAGGCTCATGTTAATTAGAAACCATTCCAGGAGACCACTTCATGAAGCAGACTGAGAGAATACCAAGAGTGTGCAAAGCTGTCATGAAGGAAAAAGGGGGCTACTTTACAGAATCTAAAATATAAAACATATTCTGCTTTGTTTCACACTTTTGGTCATTAAATAATTCCATATATGATCTTTCATAGTTTTGATGTCTTCAGTATTAATCTGCAGTGTGTCAAATAATTCTGATAAATACAAACCCTTGAATGAGAAGGTGTGTCCAAACTTTTGACTGGTAGTGTAAGTGAAGCTGAATTTTAATTTCCCAACCTGTAATAAGAGTAAACACATTTATTCAATTAAGACGGAGGCTAAAAATTATTTTATATTTGGACATGGATTTATTTTTTGCAGCTTGTGGTTTTGCAAGCTGCAGAAGCTCCAATGCACTTGTGATGTTATAAAGAAATAAGACAGTTAATTTGACATGTAAGCTCCTTTCACACATGCACAGAACTCCACAAAATGTCCTGACTTTCTTGAGCACAAAACAGACAGTTTTGCATCCAGACTTTACCTGGACTTTTTCCCTTCCAGACTTTTTGCACAATTTCTGCAGGAATCTGGGTGAGCAGTGTTAAAGCAGCAGGTAACAGTCCGGACAATTCACTGTGAGCAGGCAGGCAGAGTGATGACGCACAGTTTCTGTAAACACGTTACTGAATTATGTTTTCTACTGTTTTTGTTTGTATTGAGTTAACATCCTTATTCATGATATGGTGGTATAAATACAGGAGCAGTCATCGTCAAAGAAGCCTCCTCCTCCCTCCTGCAAGGGCATGTGTGACCTGCAAGTTACTGAAAATATCAAGGCCTGAGTATCCTGAAATTATCTGGAAATGTCAAGAGTTTATGTGAAAGGAGCTTTAGAGGCAAGCAGCAATAAAAAGTATTTTCAAAAAGGCCAAAATTACAACTTCTGTATGTAAATTATGAAGTTTCAGGCACTTGCATCCATGTTCCTGCTGTTTGTTGGTGTACAATTTAGGTTCTTGCCTTCCTCTAATGAATATTTCACCTTGAGGACAATGAAGCTGAAGTTAAAGCTAAACTCAGATTAGAACCAATTTAAGATAAATATAATCTCTATCGATGCAAACTACAGCCTGACAGAGACACTAAAACATTGAGAAATGAGAAATTCAGAATCCATCATACCAAATAGACCCCTCCCCTCACCTCACACTCACTCTCACACCCTGCATGGTCCCTTACCCAGCACATGCAGGTTGGCCTCTGCCGATGCTTCACAGTGATAGCTTCGTTATCTATCATTGGACAGAAGAGATGGACTTACAACAACATCCTGACCCTGACAAAGGCTCTCAGAGGAAGAGAAAGGCCTTTATTCCGATCTATAGCATACCAGTACCTGCATGGAAGTGTGAAAGGAGCTTAATCATGTTGAGCGCTGCTCACTGTGCTGCTGGTGTTCAGGCCCTGATTCCCTTCTCTTTGAAGGCCGGGGAACAAGGGTTCTTTTCTCCTCCGTGTTTTGTGATGGTTTTTCTTCTTCTTTACTTGCATTATTATGACTTAACAAAAGGTGGTAGGACGGGAGAAAGGGTGCCGACAAGGGGCCGTCCTCCTGAGGATTTTATCTCTGTGAGGTTCCCATGAAAGAAAGCCGACAGAGAAGTTCAGCTTGGTTCATATTCAGAAGCTAGTCATCGCTTTGTTAAAAAAAAATGACATTGAAAAGACCGTGTACATACTGATATCTTGGTGACATATATATGTGACATCAGGCTATGACATCATTGGTTTTCACAGTGCATGGCACAGACTGAGCAAAGATTTCACATTAAATATAACTGATGATAAGAGAAATGAGTTCGGCTCTGTTTGGGTTTGGATATTAAAATAAGAATAAATTGTATCTTTTATTTTCTAGAATGAAACTAACATGTTCTATGTTAATTATTTCTGCCATAAACAGCAGAAATAGTGTGGAAAAATTTGAATTTCTTGGACAATCAGTGTCTGATAAATAACCGAATGTGTGACCAAATCCCTCAAAACTAAGTTCACAATAACATCAACTAATAAATAGCTTCTCCTCTGGTCATTTATTCAATATGATTAATTTCAATAACCCTCTCAAGACCAATATATGTGAATAAGAGGGTTTAACTGGAAGACATTTAATATAATATTCAAAAGGTTTTAATTTCTGTATGTTTGCTTTGCATTATCATTTATTTGTTTGAACTTTAGGATGAGCTTTTATTTTTTTATTGCAAATATAAAGGAACAAAACAAAACATTTTTGTTCAATAACAAGAGCCAAGATATATCAGGTAAATTCAATAATAAAACTAACCACTAACATGTTATGTGCAGGAGGAGCCAAAATAACCCTAACAGGCTTGTCGAGTGGCCCTCCTAAAGAAAACAATCAACACAAAGACAAAGCATGAATGTAGAACAGAATATCTACATACAAATAAAAACATAACAAAAAAAGATTAATGAAAGGGATTAATATTTAAAACAATGATGAAAAGAAAGGAAGAGAATGAGAGAGAGAGAGAGAGAGAGAGAGAGAGAGAGAGAGAGAGAGAGAGAGAGAGAGAGAGAGAGAGAGAGAGAGAGAGAGAGAGAGAGAGAGAGAGAGAGAGAGAGAGAGAGAGAGAGAGAGAGAAAAATACTGTATATTTATTTATAAGTTAGGAAAGTAGAAACCATTTTTACAGAGATAGCAGTACCTTCCCCTCTTGCCATGTTGGGCAGCCATGTTTCTACAGTAGCCCAGAATGCACCACCTAGCTTTCCAAAGGGCGCAATGCATTTTTTGAAGATGCTACTAAATCAGTCACACTTGCTCTTTGAGGTGCATTTGTTTCAGATTAAATACATATCATCAAACATCATTTCCCAAAGGTCAATCCAATCAATTCAGTCCAATTAGTCAGGTAAGCAAAGGTGAAAGAGGTGGGCTGGTCGTCTTGTGTAACAACTTTAAAAATAGTCACCACATCTGGTTTCTCTTGTCAAGTCCACAGCTTGTTGTTTACAAAGAAGAATGGATAACAAGAAAAAAATCAGACATCCCTTCAGACCCAGACTATTATTTCCTGTTTATTATAGAGAAATTGTTATTTGGCAGCTGTAGCTGACCTTTGAATGCAGCAGTTAAGTAACATTCATACCTACTCCCCCCCCCTGTTTTTAATGACACTGCTCTAGATAGGCTCCAGCCCTCCCATGACTCCATACGGGATGAGCAGTATGGATAATGGATGGATGATTAAAAGCCAAAGTGTCACTTTTTTGTTTTTGTAAGTGCAGAAAGAAGTGCAGGAAAACATCGGCAGCAAGACAAATGTAATTTTGAGTTCATGCATTTTCATCACTATTTTGATAAAAGTCATGCATAAACTCCATCAGTGTTCTTTTAAAGAAATACCAAAAGCCAAAATATGAGAACACGACTCAATGCTTGAGGATTTGTTTTAAAATCTGTGTACCTGAGCTAGTGTACCTCACATGTTATATAACTAACAATATCTGAACCACATTTAAGACACAGGCTTGGACTGAAGTTGAGTCAAACAGGCCAAAACCAAAAGCCTCAGTTTCACCCAGAACCAAGTCTGTGTGACCCTGTACAGCAGGGGTTCCCAAACTTTTCGGCCTGTGACCCCCAAAGTATAGGTGCCAAAGACTCGCGACCCCCACTGTCCCTCAAAGTGATTAAATATTGATTTTATCTAGGTGGTCTGCAGAAAATTAGCCACCTTCATGCACATGTGTCTGAGATTCCTGCACTACTGTGAGTTAACCTGCTGCTACTGATGCTTTTGAGTCACCTAGCAACAAAGAAAGGCAGATAACTAATGAAAAAAAAAGTATTTGCAAGGTTTTAATTAAATTAAATTTTAGATTACTTAGTACAAATATTTAAAAATACATCTTGCGACCCCCCCATTAGTGTCTAGTTACCACCACTTTGGGAACCCCTGCTGTACAGCTTGTGTTAAATCTCAAGGTCACATTAAAGCCAGTCAAAACACAAAGTTTAGACTGGGTTCAAACTCTTCTGATGTTGTGTAGGCTTGAGTCATGGGAGCTTTGTGTGTAGGTTTTCATCTATTTTAATCAGATATGACAGCCATAATAAGATATATTGTGAGGTTCCTGCAGACTGGTGGCTGTTCACACTTAATTTAAGGTTTGTTAAGCCATTTACCTGTCAGACTGAATTAAAGATAGAAGGTGAAGCCTCATAATTCAATGAATTCTGTTGGTTTTAGGTCGAATTTATCTCAATGGAAATTGTTCATGCCTCTGCTTGTACTGAGCGAGTTGTATACCCAGAGGACATCAAATATATTTGAGGTGATCCAAGATTTTTTAAGTTTAAGCAGGAAAAGTTAGAACCAGAAAATTCTGGAAATTTTCTTTATTTGTCCTCTTTTCTTCCTCTTAACGATCCCATGCCACTCTTTTTATTCTGCTGTTCTTACACACACACACACATGCACACACACACTCTCTCTCTGTACATGCACTCAGAGGAAGAAAGGAAAAGAAGTGAGGTGTTACTGGTTGAGAGGGACATGTACATGCAGCTCCTGGTCTGAATAGCACTTCCTGGCGTGTGAAAGGCGAGCTGGGGGGAGGGAGGGGTGGGATGAAGAGAGTGAGTGAGTGCTGGAGGTGGTGGTGGTGGTGGGGCACCTCCTCCTCCTCCTCCTCCTCTTCCTCCTGCCTCCAACTGCTGAAAGCCTTGTTTGCGATTCTTGCGAGCACCTCTCTGAAAAGGGAGTCAAAGGGGGGGAGAGGAGGAGGAGGAGGAGCTGGGAGGGAGGGAGAGGGGAAGGGAGGGACGGGGTGTGTGACAATGAGACGAGGAGGACCACATCCGTGTTTGCCAGGTGTTCCTTTTGTGATCCTCACCTTGCACTCAGGCATGGAGGCAGGAACAGAGAGGAAGGAATATACCAAGAAGAAGGTGGAGAGAGAGAGATAGGGAAGGGGGGAGGAAAAGAGAGAGAGAGCAAAAAGTGTGTGAAGGGAGGCGATACACACTCACATACACACACATGCAGTGAAAGAGACACAGGGAGGGGAAAAAGCCCCTAGATCCCACCATTCTTTCACTGAGATAATCTGCAGGAAAGGTGCGACAAACACAAGGTGTGCAGGAGTGTGTGTGTGTGTGTGTGTGTGTGTGTGCTGCACGCACATTCGCCTCTCTGTGGGTGTGTTCTGCCTTCTATTTATTCAGCGCAGGTTCATGGCTTTTATGCACGCTATTATGCTCCAGTGATAAAACGCTTTTCCACAGCCCATCAACAATGCCGTATCGCAGCCCCGATCACAACCCAGACTGCAACAGCCTGCTAAACCTGAACGCACACTGATGACGTGATAGCGCTGCTTTTACATCCTAAAGACCCCCCAAGTACAGTCAGCTCAAACTTTATGTATTACAGTAAATGCTGTAACCGAACTGGCTTTTCACAATCTCCTTAACTGCACTACAGAGGACGTAAATATAGATAATGGTCTCAAATTAGACCGGGGACCCTCATCTGAGAAAGTTTTGCCCCAAAGATTCTTATCTCACAAGAACTTTGCTCTTAGATTGGATTTTTACACAAAATTGCAAGCAGATGGCAGCCAGCTTAGAAGCACTGTTCTCACCACCCTTAAGAGGAATCATTGATGCAATCTTGTAGCATTAATGATGGGCAGTTGCAGTAATAGGGGAGCTATACGGTCCAAAGTGGGGGTTCTCATGAGGGTCCAAAAAGTTGCCTGAGGGCATGTGTACCACAAAAGGTTTTACGTCATGGTTCAAATGCCTGCGCCATGATCAGGCCCATAGCATCCATTCTGCACAAAGAGCTTCATGTTGGGGTTTTTTCCTGGTCATTGAGCATTCAAAAGTGTTGAACTGTCAAAAAACTTGTTAGTGAATCCCAATTTGGCGCTGGTGGCCTAGAAGTCCAAGTGTCCCACGCAGAGGTCGCCGGTTCGACTCCCGGCCGGTTGACCATCTGCTGCATGTCTTCCCCCTCTCTCTACTCCCCACATTTCCTGTCTCTCTTCAGCTGTCCTATAAAGGCAACAAAAGCCCAAAAATATAACTTTAGGGGGGGGGGGAGTGCTTCCAGGTCTACTTGTGGAAGATTTCACAAGCACACCTAATGTTTATTATGTTATAATGTTTCTAATATCCCAATTGTTACTTCCTCCATGCCAAGTTCTATCAATAATGTAGAAGATCCTTGGCTAATAGCAAGACTAATATTGCTTTGGGACAAGTCAGTCCTCTGTGCTTTTAAGGATTTTGACCTTCCTTTCATTGAGGGTAAGGACCAGAACAAGAACTCTACATTGTGTCAGTGATTTTATTCATGCATATCTGCATTCAAGAAATTCGAAGCAGCAATGGTTAAGTTTGTGAAGGTTCTCAGTCATCCAGGTCATGGTAAGACCTCTGTGACAAGGACTATAGCCTCTGTATACGTGGCATGCTTAGACCGCTAGGCCACCAGAGCCCTTTTTTTTTAGTTGTGTTTTTTTGGGCTTTATCACCTTTATTTTATAAAGGAGCAGAACTGAAGAAGCCTTTCGAAGGAGAGGTGAAATGTCCTCAAGAATTTCTACCAGTCCAGTTGATTTACAGATCAAGCTTTGGATTAATGGTTAAGTTGTGCGCTCATGTGGCCCGGGTTCGATTCCAGCCTGCGGCCTCCTTTTCCCGCTTGTCAATCCCCCACTCTCTTCCGGTTTCCTACACTATCCACTGTCCTCTCCTCTATAAATAAAAGGTAAAAGCCCCCAAAAATATAGCTTTAAAAAAAAGGGCATGCCTTGTATACAGAGGCTAGAATCCTCATTACAGAGGTCGCCGGTTGGACTTCTAGCCGCAACCATTTGCTGCATGTCTACCCTTGCTCTCTGCTCCCCACGTTTCCAGTCTCTTCAGATGTCCCATCAATAAAGGCAAAAAAGCTCATAAATATAACTTTAGGGAAAAACACTGCTCTCTCGGTCTACTTGTTAAAGATATCAGAAGCACATCTAATGATGTTTTCAGCTAAGAAAAGGCTTTTCTGGACCCAGAGCTCAAAGCTCACTTGACTTGAAAAGTTCCTGCCAGTGATTGTCAAACCACAGCGGTTGTTTCTTTTCCCAAACCAATTTCATGGAATTGTGGGTCAGCATTTTTTAAGGATGTCTCTACAAGGCAAGCACACATACAAAGACCGATTTTAATTCCAACTCAATAAACACTTACATTGTGCACAGTCATGCATACATTTGGTCTGCTGGTTCAGTTATTTTGATCACACACTTTCTGTGAATGAGCAGCCTCTAGCCTTACCTTAGGTGGAGGAGCAGAGGCTTGTTGTTGGATGGCGAATGACTTTCAGTTTGTGGTTTGTTAGTCTTGAGATTAAGTATTTGACAGCATGCGAATAGACCAGTTTATCTATCTTTAGAAACTGAGGGTTGTTGTTTTCTTGCCAAAGGGAATCACCTAGATCCGGTGTTGTTACACAATCAGAGGTGCGGTTAATTTGTGGATTTCTTTCGGAGCAGACATGACAGAAGTTATTATTTTATTCTGTATTCACCAACATGCTTTGCATCAGTTTGATGCACAGATATATTTTGCATTTTGCATTTTGGAGCCTCCATGTTTGGTTGTGACTCTTCTTCCACTGTCAACAATCAAACTTCTTGGGTGTCTTTCAAGAGACATTGCGTACTGGAGAGATGAGTCATCAAAAACCACCTCGGTGCCAAGTACACATGCTAACAGGGAACTTATCTGTGTTATTTCTTCAGTCCGGGTATTGCTATCAGAAGTCTGCAGTATAAAGAGCCCAAATAAAGGAGCTTACATGTGAATGAGTCTCAGTTATATCTCAAGACCAAGTTTTAAAATAGATCACCTGATTTCCAAAGTGGAAGAACTTAAGTCAGCATGCAAAGCCTCACAGTTCAAGTAATAAAAACAAAGCAAAGGAAAAACAAACATAATTGGAGTCACACGACCTAAACATAGTAGCCGCAAGATTATGCCTTGTTCTTAACCACTGTGACTAAGTCTGAACGCGTCCGCAGCACCATTCATGTCTAGCAGTCCTGGAGAGCATGATTCAATTACCGGCAGCTTACTGTAAGACAAATACAGAAATAGACTGGTGGGCGGTGTTGTGTTTCACTCAGTATACCCAAGGTCAGGAGACTGTAAAATAATATCCCCTTGTAAAGGAAGGATATATGTCTCTGCAAACAGGGCGTTGCTGAGTTGACTGAATAGATGGGACTGCATATAATCCACTTATTACTTTGAGGTCCTGTCCTGCAGTCGATGGGTCGGATTGATTGATTAACTGATTGATTAATTTTGTGTCAGAATCATGCGTTCAAGGCGCCCAGCCAACATAAGCCTATAAAACATATTTATGTCATGTTCTACTATTCCTGCAAGATCTCTGGTTCAACACAGTCAATAGAAGAAGTTTGAGCTGCTCAGCTGGAACAAGCGTGATCTCAGCAGTGTTAGCATGTGAAGCCTAATTACATACATACAGACATAAAAAGCCTAGCATACATGCTGGGTATTGTTCATAATGTCTGTATTCAAGTTGTGATGCATAAGCTGGTGTTAGCCAAAACCAAAGCAGTATATTTCTGTGAAAGCTTAGATAAGATGCTGAACCTCTGAAATGAGTAATGTCTAAACCAAAGCACCTCTACAATAACTTTGCCCTCTCAAGTGCAGTCTAACTTTAGCAAGATTGTGTTTCAAGTCTTAATATATATTTAATTTAATTAATGTTCTTCATGAAATCTGCTCAGGCATGTTCAAGGTATTTTAAAAGGAGGAATACTAGGATTCATTCATGTTCCTCCATTGGTGACGATGGAAACAGCGTTAAAGATGTACAGCTGGAGGATAGGAGTCTTTGGTTTGCTTCATTTCAATCTGCTGTACTGCCACCAATATTGTTGGTAAAGATAGAGGATCCAATGTGTAACAGATTTTTGATTTGGTGAAACTGGAATTTCCATTTTGTACCAACAATTTCAAATTCCTTGTTTTCTCTTTTCTTTATATAGAAAATGCCAACTTTTTGTTTTGTGGCTACACTCCCATAATGACCAATCAAAAGTCCTTGAATGATTGAAGGAAGCGTCACAATAATAGGAATGTAAACAATATGTCTTTAAGTAGGTTATGGATTGTTAAGAACACGCTAAAACACACTTTTTTGATTTCCTATCAGGTAGAGAAAAACAACGTGTGGTTTCACATGACATTCAGCTATCAGGGTGGTGTTTTAAGTTTAAGCATGTTTCAAAGTGAACCAACTGGCTGAAGGTGTTGCGCCTGGCGTGGACCCTACGATGAGCAATACACAACCTAGCCCGCCAATAACGACACTGACATGGAGGCTAAAAACGAAACATTACCCCACCTTTGGATACAAAGCAGGAAAGTCTTTGCAAAGAGATTTCTTAGACTGCCAAAGCTGGCACACCAGCATCTCTGCATACCAGCAACATCAGAGCCTTCTGAGTGTGTGTGGTTTCTGCTGCAGGACTGATTGTAACCTGGTTGCGCTCCTGGCTGACAGACGACCATGTGGACATGCTTATTTTTCTCAGTCAGAACAAGTCGGCAGAAAACTGGACACTGTGAGTCTGAGAGAGTTTTCTGTTTGGTTCTCTCGTTGCAGCAAATCCAAGCCTTGCTCTGTATGACTTTATGTCCACATAGATTATTGTTATCTGCATGTTGATGTTCAGTGTGTTGAACAAGTTGTGAGCCTCTATATGTTCTGTAGCTCTGCAGAACCGTCAGCTACATGCATTATGTTGCTTCCCTGGTTTTATGCTAAAGTAATAACTTAAAAGATCATCCAAACAAAGGCCCAGATCTGTTTCAGGGATGATTGTAGGGAATGTTTGAATGAGTAGGGCTATCAGTTGTCTCGGCCAACTGCAAGCACCACAGCATTGATTAACTATAACTGTCCCCCGTGTTAGCTTTCAGTACATGCAGTATGTCAGGGCTGTGATGCTGTGATGGCCCTTGACCCTCTGGATAAACCCCCCTATCAGATCTCTCTGCCCGGGTGAGGGATGCCTAAGCCTTGTGGCTGCTGTGTGTTATGTGGCCCGTGGTGCTGACCTGTCACTCCGTATCCATTTCCAGCATCCAATCTCATCCACAAACGCTGGAGCTCGCCCTCCCCCCTGGCCGTCGCTATGGAGACAGCCAGTCTGACCTGGAATGCCGCTGTTCAGCACTACAGAGGGTTTTTACTCCTCGTTCGGAAGAGCTGAAAGTATCAATTAAGGCAGTACCATACCCCTCATACACACCCCTAACCTCCCCTTACAACCCCACATCGGTCACATAACTCATGCAATCGGAACTCAAGGGGACACCAATTTGAGCAGATTCCACTTTCTCAAATTGCAGGAAAACACACTTAACTGATGGGCCCTCCCTACTTGAGAGGGTCCATTGTTGGGCGCCTTGACCCTCCACCCCCATGCTCCTCCCCTCATCTTCCTGTGGCCTGTCTCCCCTCCGTGTCACATAACAAGCTAGGAGCACACCTTTTTTTCCAGCGGGCCATCAGGCCCTTAAACAGGCAGTCCTTTGACAAGCGCGGGGGCCTCTTTGGGCAACTGAAGGGCCATTCTCCAGGGTCAGAGACCACTGGGGAAAGTGTGTAAATGATACCTGATGGCATGTAAAAAGATCATTTGATAGGCCTCGATAGAAAGACATACTTGTCAACGCAACAGGACAACTGCGCTGCGTAATAGGAGCTGAATTAACTTGGACAACTGTGGGACCTGTACAACGGCTGACTTTCATTTACTCATGGGTTCTTTGTAGAGTTAACCCTCTACAGGACTCAGCTTTAACATAAGTACATCATCTACCAAAGCAGGATTTGTATTATAAGCTTGATTGGAGGAATTTCTCTAAGATTCAGGACTCTGAATGGTCCAGGACCATGAGGAGGTTCTTGTTTTCCTTGCTGATTGTCAAGCATGGGTGGCATCATGGTGTTCAGTGTGTTTGTGTGTTTTGTGGTTTTACAAATGAGGGCTGTTTGTGCCATTTCACCCAATGGCCATTTTTAAAGTTTTAAAAAGTAGATTTTCTCTCAATCTGTTTCTGGGATCTGTGGCATAACGTTCTTAAAGTAATGAAAGTAATCTCTTAAAATAATCTCCAAAACAAAATGAAAGAAGCATCATGGACGAGCCGTTCAAATACACCTTACAAAAACATATATCCAACAGACTGAAGCAGGAGATGGGTGATGTTTTATTTTGTGTACCAAGCGGCAACCTCTGGTCCTGAGAAATGAAGCCAGTGCAGACATGCTAAAAACTGCAGTTCCTCAAGTGTCCACTTGAGGCTGTCTGCAAAATCCCTGAATGCCACATCGGACCCATTCAAAAAACAACATAATAAACATTTTAATTGCCTACTCCAAAAAACCCATTTAGTCTGAACACATAATTTATCTATCCTTACATACAGGAGGTAATTTTTTCATAACTCATTATTATTGAAGACATTAAGGTTATGAGTTTTGCGTAATTAGGGGCATGGCTGGCAGGCCGGGACACTGTAGCTGTTAGCAATGAGGCTAAAGACCTTCCTCAACTTCACCTCTTTGCTTTATGCTAAGTCAACCAAAAGTTAGGTTGAGTCAGCATTTCCAATATGGCGACCACCATCAATGGGCATCAAAACACTGCTTCAGAAAGCAATGGATGAAGTCATTGAGACTACGTCCATGTTTTATTCAGCCTATGGTTTAAGATAAATTCTACATTAACATGTGGACTTTTCAAATCTATATTTGAGCATGTCAAAAAATGTTTTATATTTCTTTGTAATGTGGCACGCCTTTGATGATATTGATACAATTATTTTTAGACATACATTTGAACCATTTTCTGAAGCTATACTCAAAGAGCTGTCCATTTATGACTACTTGTGTACAGAGTCCTTAAAGGGTACAGCCTTGATGGACTTCAATGTGTTGAAAGTCTCTGCTTCCACTTGTCTCATGACATGGTTGCTTTTTTATAGTTCTGCCTGTTCTGGATGAGCTCACCTCTGTTACAATACACATTTACAACATGCAGCACATCACGTTTGAAAACAGGCCTTAACAGGACGGTACATGCAAACATATGCACTCATTCATCATACGACGGCTGTTGCTTTTTTTAGATTTCTGCACAATATTTGTTTGTTGTGAACCTGTGCTGCCATGTCTACAACGAGACTGAGGTTTGACTTTATCTACTTTCAACAAACAGTGAAACAGGAATAGTTAATAAGTGTGTAAACCTAACAACTGCACCCCACAATTATTCTGTTGGCCTGTGTGTGTTTACCTGAGGTGATTCACAGAGCTGCGCTGTGAAACCCTGCCAGTGGATCCAGAAGCCTTTGAGGTGTATAACTGTGTGTGCAGTTACAGTTTGCTTTGGTTTTCAATCTCTCCATCATCGCTGAGAGACATTCCTCAACACACAGAGTAGGAAGCGCAGTATGTAATTTGCGCTGTCTGAAGGAATTATTCAACCCTGCTCAGCTGCTCCAAATTTGATGGGAAGTTCTTCAAAAACAGGACTGTGATTTAGGAAAGGAGGTCAATGATCACCACATAAATCACTGTACGATGGCAAAGGATTGCCCAGGAGCAGATGTGTCTTTGGCACTTGGCACTGTTGGATTGCTCTACCGGATCAGAAAAAATAAAAAGGCCCAGCCCTCAGACCATAAACATGTCCTTCCTCAACCCCAAACGGAGGCTAAAGCAGTACAGCATGCCTCCCTCCCTGCAGCCCTCCCTCATTCACTCTGTTTCAACACATCCCTCTCTCGACTTCCTTCCTGCCCCACCCATTGAATTTTAATACCTGCCTGTCATGTTTTCTTCTCTTTCTTTCCCCCTCGGCTTCCCCCCTCCTTCACCAGACCCTTGCTGCGTATCTAGTAATTACCAGAGCACTGAGAAAACCCTTTCATTTAAAGGATTGGCAATTATCTCAGTGGAACACAATAAAATGGCTTCCCCTCAAGAGGAAGGGGAAGTTTGAGCTGCGGTACGCCGCTGCATGTCGCACCGCCTTGCTCTTGAAGTGGGAGCAGAGGTGGAGGTCCTGTAGGAGGTGTAACTTTTTTTTTTTTCCATTCTTGCCCCCCCCCCCCCCCCCCCCCCCCCCCCACTCCTCTCTTGTCCTGCTCAAATATTTGATAATAAAAAGGCAGGCTTGGTAACAACGTTGAAGTGGGTCGAGCGGCAGGGCTTGATCGCTGGAGATTCGTCTCTTGTTGTTGTTAGGTCGCCACTCTTAAAATATGACACAGTTTAAATTGAAAAAAGGTTGCAATAGCAACCTTTAACCAGCCGTGATTTAGAGCCGTGGCCTCCTGTTCACCTCCAGGGGAATCTATAAAGTTGTTCAGGCCATTGTAAATAACACGTTTATGGTGCTGCGGGGAGGGTTTGAATCTAACACCTCATTGGGACCAACACCACTGTCAGGTAGATCAGTCAGTTTGGGTCCTTTTTTTAAAGCTGCAGCACACGATGCTGTGACAAAGCACACAAAAATGTAAATGAGCATGAAGTTGTAAAATCTACTATTTGTGGAAGTGTGGAAAAGGGAGACTGTTGGCTTTGGCTGAAGGAGCTGTTTTTAGTGTTTCAGGCTGTGTAAATGTAGAACGTGTTTGAGTTAGATCATAGAAGACTTGCTGAAAATATGATCACTTAGCCAGATGTGATAATGTGGCTTGTTAGTGGCAGTAGACGCCTGCATCGATCAGGTCAGCAGTTTATCACATCGCGAGGCGGGAGGCCCGTCGGTCTGAGCGGTCAAAGATAGGAATGCACAGATTCAACATATTCTCACTGATTACAGTACAACGACTCAGGACTCAGGGTACAACCGAACATATGCCAATGCTCTTTTATTTCCACATTTACAATCTGTGTTCTTGTGTTGGTCCTGTGTTGCTTATTAAAATCATGTTTATGTTAGCTAACATAATGCCAAGTTCTGCTGTGGCACTAAAAATGTGCTGGAAGCATGCTGACTGAATAAATGTAACTGATGGCAGAAACAACAAATTTTAAATACGTGTGTACTGTATTTATGTGGACCAGTCATGTACTGGCAAAAAACCTCATCTACTTAATAAAGTCAGTATGGGCACAAAGACTGAAACCTTATTTAAATTGTTCAGCCATTTACAAGCGCTACTGTCGGCTGAGCTCAGCTACCACAATGGTGGCTAGCAGGACGGCGCTGGGATGAAAACAGCTCTGCATAGAAACAGTACCTCACTGAGCACAAAGACAGACACTTTTTCAACTCTTGTAGCCCCCCAAAAATCTGACTGCATCCTTTTTAGCTGTGCAACTCATAAGCAGGGTTACAGTAGCTGTCTTACATCCTGATAATGAAGGTTTCTGTTGGTTGCTTCGGTGTGGTGTTGTTTCTGTGGTTAGCCAAAGGGAGACAATTTGAAGAAATCACATTGGTCACTGGGAAACTGTACAGTTATTCCTAACAGTATACTGCAGACTAAACTATTTAGTTCATAAAACATTATGTATCTTCTGCTGCAACCTTTACTAAGCTGGGCTGATGATAGAAATATTAGAACTAAACTATGGAACTCTCTTCCTTTGGACCAAGCAGCAACCTCCGGTCTCAAAATATGAAGCCCATGTGGAAGTGTTAGAAACTGTAATTCATCGAGAATCCACTTGAGGCTGGCTGCAGAAACACAGGAAACCACATACACACCCATTCAAAAAAGATGATCTTTGCAGCAGTAAGAAACATGTTACACATGGGGGGTGAATTTTTTTCTAACACGGCAGTTCAGAAGATATTAAGATATTAAGATTATGAGTTTTGCCCAAATAAGGACATGACTGACTTGACTGACAGGCAGGAACACATAGCTGTTGGCCAGGAGGCTCAAACCCTGCATCTTTACGTCACACTTTGACTAGTTGAGTTCTGCATTACCAATATGGCCGCCGCCGCCACCTGGCTTCAAAGCAGCGCTCAGGAACAGATGGGTGACATCACGGATACTGCGTCCATTATTATACTGTCTATGCTTTGGACATTAGAACGGCGAGCTCTCTGAGTATCTTTAAAATACTTTATTTTTAGCCCTGGACTGAATTATTACAATCATTATTTTAACAAGATTTTTTTAAATTATTTAATTAATTAATTATTATTTTCTTGAAATAATCTGATCATTTTAACTTTAAATTATTTTTAATTTTGCTTTTTACCCTTATTTATTTTATTAATTTTACTGTATTGAATTTATTTTATTTTTAAATTATTTTTTATGATTATGTATTTTATTATTTTACCAATTTCTCTTTGTTTTGTGTCTCTGTTCTTTTGTGAAGCACTTTGGGCTGCATGCTTGTATGTATGAAAGGTAATATAGAAATAAAGTTGAGTTGAGCAGACAGAATTATTTCCCATCTTTTCCCATCAAAAAGCAAACAAATTATTTTTACCACGTTAATGTAGAAATATCACTTCTTCCCTCATCTCTCCAAGGAAGCCACGTTGTCTAACTCTTGACCTCAGAGCTGGTTAAAGAGACCGACTCCTGATTGGTCACCAGAGTTCAGCAGCATTTTGTTTGTTTGGCGGCCGGTGTTGAGTTCCTGCCCCTGTGTTGTCTCAGTGTTGAACCACAGCTTTGTGTTTTCACAACCGCCTCAGCGCTGCTCCTACCCACCTCCCTGCCCCACCTGTCGTTTTTTGCCGCCGGCTCGAGAGAGAGGCAAAGTTTGGCTGGAACAGCTGGTTGCCTTGGCAACACTTTGTGCCACCGCAGCGGATTGGAACAGGAACTGGCCTATCCATGTCAGTCTGCAGGCAGGATCTGGGCCATGCCTTGTGTTAACAGATTATCTGATTTCCATTCAGACAGCTCGGGTATCGGCCCCACTCCTCCGCTCTCTGGAAAAGCGACCCCGGCCAGCCTCTTTCTGAAAGCCCCCAGAGCCCTCCTCTCTTCTCCCATTTCCTGTCTTAATTACGCACTCCTTTGTGTCGTTGTTTTTTTCTTCCTCCTCTCCTCCTACCCTGCCACCCCTTCTTCTTCTTCTTCTTCTTCTTCTTCTCCTGATTCCTCCTCCCCTCCCTCCCCACTGTCTGTCGCTCTCTCTCTTTTTTTTTATATGAAGAGATGAAGAGTAAGATTTTGAAGTTTGAAGTCTGTTGCGGAGACCGTCCTTGGCTCCCCTCACCCCCCCATCGCCCCCCCCCCATCGCCACCACCTCAACCTCCCACAGCCCAGCTCTCCTTCTCTCTTCCATCGTCTCTCCACCTGAAAGGGAATACTGTGTTTTCGATGCATAAAAGGCTTGGCGCTGTCAACAGGATGAATCCACCAGGGCCCATGGAAAACATACTCAGAGCTGCAGCTACAGTTTCTCTGAAAGGGGAGAGAGGAGGAGGAGGGTGGATGGGTGAGTGAGGGAGGCAGCTGGAAGGGATTACTGTGCAGTTTCATAGGCAGCACAATTACAAACATACCAAGTGTTAACTTGGCTGTGCAGCATAACACCGATGATGATGCTTTTGCTCTGGAATTGGGACAGACCTCAGCGTATCTCTGGTGTTTTTAAGCACGTGCATGCTTTTGGAGTTGTTTGTAGTTTTGCATACTTACACACACTCTTAAATCCCCTCACAGGTGAATCAAAGCTGCGTAGTGAAAGGAAATAAAGGATGCAAAAATAAAATGTAAAGGTGTTGTAAACACAATGGGCACGTAAACCAAGTGGGCACCTCTGCTGTGACAAAAACAGGTTTGTCACCATCCTGTGCCGGATCTGGTTACCAAGCTCGGGCGTTGAGGCGAGACCATGAGAGGGTGACCTTGTCTGTGTCGAAATCTGACACAGGTTTTCACATGCTGGGTGGGGGATTTTTTTTTCCTCCCCTCTTCCCCCTCTTCCTCCCTCCTTCCTTCTCCCTTTCTCTGTCTTGTTATCTCCTGTAGTAGGTGGCAAACTGCGCTGATGATGCAGGTTACATTTAGAGTGCCGCTCTTATTTTTATGTGCAGTGCAGAAAGGAAATGAAAGCTGATACGCTTGTCTTCTAATTGAGGATCCTTTGGTTAAACACTGATTATTTTCTTTGGGGAAGCCACATTTGGCAGGGAGGAATTGCACAATCAAGTCAATTTGGGCCCCAGGAAGATTAGTGCATTGCCATGGCATCAGCTAGCGGTATGCTTTGGTCAACGAATTATCCTTCACAGACATACCCCAGAATGTAACTTTTTCTTTACATTGGATCAGATTGTTATAGTTTCATCATTAAATGACCAGAGATTGTAGAGAAGAGCTTTGAGAAGACTCTTACACACTGTGCACCCTCAGAGACAGAAATGTTTGACCCTGTTGGCAGAATTTAACAATCTGATTTCAGACCCATCTTCCAATGTTTCACACATATAACTTTTGATCAAAACTTTCTCTTTCATGTCTTTAAACTAAAACATTAAACACTCCAATTTTCACATGAAGTCAGTCAGTATGTTTACATCATATTTGACACGTAAAACACATGTAAACAGTCAGTCTAACTGAAATCGCACTAGGCTGAATTTCCTGAAATCAGACTGACATACCTAGATAATGTGGTTCGGATTCATTTTCTCTTGCATGTATTTACCTCAATCAACCCCAAACCGGCCTGCCCAAACTTCACAGTTTGCATGCAGGGCTTTGACTTGGAGGTCAAAGCATAAATGCACAGAGGAAAGCCCGGGTAGTAAACAAAACATCAACAGAAGAAGAAAGAGAAGAAGGGAAGTAAACAAGACAGAGCTATCGTATCATGTGTACCAAAAGTACAGAGCTAAAAAGTTGCATGCGACAAGCTCGCATCCTGCTAACTTGTTAGGCCGACAGGAAGAAAGTCCAATCATAACAAGCTGAAAGGGGACATGTTGCCTTCTATACCGTAGCAGAGGACACGTCGCCTCCTATACCGAAGCGTAGGACATGTCGCCTCCTGTACTGAAACGGAGGACATGTCGCCTCTTGTAATCGAATGGGGGGACATGTTGCCTCCTGTAATCGAATGGGGGGACATGTTGCCTCCTGTAATCGAATAGGGGGACATGTTGCCTCCTGTAATCGAATGGGGGGACATGTTGCCTCCTGTAATCGAATGGGGGGACATATTGCCTCCTGTAATCGAATGGGGGGACATGTTGCCTCCTGTAATCGAATGGGGGGACATGTTGCCTCCTGTAATCGAATGGGGGGACATGTTGCCTCCTGTACCGTAGTGGAGGACATGTCGCCTCATGTACCGAAGTGGAGGACATGTCGCCTCATGTACCGAAGTGGAGGACATGTTGCCTCATGTACCGAAGTGGAGGACATGTTGCCTCATGTACCGAAGTGGAGGACATGTTGCCTCCTGTACCGAAGTGGAGGACATGTTGCCTCATGTACCGAAGTGGAGGACATGTTGCCTCATGTACCGAAGTGGAGGACATGTCGCCTCATGTACGGAAGTGGAGGACATGTTGCCTCCTGTACCGAAGTGGAGGACATGTCGCCTCATGTACCGAAGTGGAGTACATGTCGTCTCCTGTACCGAAGTGGAGGACATGTTGCCTCATGTACGGAAGTGGAGGACATGTCGCCTCCTGTACCGAAGTGGAGGACATGTCGGCTCATGTAATCGAACGAGGGGACATGTTGCCTCCTGTACTGTAGCGGAGGACATGTCGCCTCCTGTACCGTAGTGGAGGGCATGTCGCCTCCTGTACCGAAGTGGAGGGCATGTCGCCTCATGTACCGAAGTGAAGGACATGTCGGCTCATGTAATCGAACGGGGGGACATGTTGCCTCCTGTACTGTAGCGGAGGACATGTCGCCTCCTGTACCGTAGTGGAGGGCATGTCGCCTCCTGTACCGAAGTGGAGGACATGTCGCCTCATGTACCGAAGTGGAGGACATGTCGCCTCATGTAATCGAACGGGGGGACATGTTGCCTCCTGTACTGTAGTGGAGACGACGTATTTGTCTTAATAAATGGATTCTCACCTGGTGCTGGGACCATACTGGGACAGTAGTCCAATTAAATTGCCTCATTGAGCTATGACCGGAGCTGGAGTCAAGTGTGCATGTAAACGTACTGAGTGGTTTTCATGGGATTCTTCTGAGATATAAAACAGAATTCCTCTCCTAACATGTTTATATCTAAAGAGTCAGAGTAAACAAAAGGTTGTACATGTCTTTAGTCATGAAACACTCATGGAATCTCATATCGGGTCCACACTGAGGCTTCATGTAAACATTGTTTACATATTTGAGTGCAAGTGACTGTGGCTCAATGAACCTAGGCTGTGCATATCAAGTGATGCATATAGAGGCTTTGCAGCTGTGCCGCGAGTTTCTCAGTCACATAACTAGTCACTTCATGGTGGTCTCATATATGATCACCTTCAATAACTGATCAATGTGTCGATGAGTGTGTGTTTGTTTAAAACTTCACAATGACACCAATTAATGTTATATGACTATGTGGAAGTGTCTTGTTACTGTTTATCCATCTACCTGCTAATGCTTATCTCCATGTGGCATTAGCCTAGTTTGTAGCCTTGCTTAGGAAACATAAACAGGTTAACTCACAGTAACCAACCAATATGGTGAAACAAACAATTTCACCATATCAACTCATATTAGTGTTAGTTGTAAGCTGCCATCTGCTCGTTGAGGTACCATGCACTAGCTTGCACTTATATCAAGAGGTTTTTAAACATTGCAGCAATGGTAACCTGATATGAGATCTATCCAATTAGTCAGATTTAGAGGTGATTAAATATTAAAGGTGTTATCAAAATATTCAGTCTTTACTGCCTGTTGCATGCTGCTGTTAATGCACAGATGATTTATGCTATCCAGGGTTCCACTCGTGCATCCAGGAGGTGTTTAATACCTGTGTTACCCATAATGCAGTATCATTTTGAACCACTGTTGACTGTCAACTGATGACTCTACTGTTCAGCCAAGTACCAAGGCAAGCTACCAACTTCTGTTTGACACTTCTTACGTCACCTTCGAACAAATTTTGGCATCTTTTGTGGCTGATGTTGAGCTTTTATCAGCTTAATCAGCTCTTTACATTCAAGTAGATTTGTTTGAAGGTTTGTAACTGGATGAAAACAGCACTCTGCAGATAAAATAACAGGTATCAAGAGCTGCTGTACATAATCCAACAGGTACATCTCTACACCATCATCAAGGTGTCCAGCGTGTAGTATAAATCTAGGAACTTGTTTGCCATATCTAGTGAAAAAGTGCCAGAGATTGTCTAAGTTAAAAGAGATACATAACTTTGTTTTCTTGCATGTCTCCACTTTATGTCCACTTTTGCTGTCCTTCAATGATGTTTCTATGTCTCTATGTAGCTTACATGTCATTATTTTATGAGTCATAGATACGATTCAAACACTCTGCCTGAGGATCTGAGGGCTGCCCAGAGCATAAATATTTTTAAAGGCAAACTCAAGACCTACCTTTTTAGTCTTGCTTTTAAGTAAGTTTTATTTGTATTCTTAGCAGTTTTATCAATTTATTTATTTATTATCTATTTCAAATTTAGTCACTTTTATTCTACTTTATTTATTTATTTACTTATTTATTTATTTTAAGTCTCACATCTTATTTTCTTTTAATGGTTTAATAATTTAGTGTTTTATTATCTTAGAAATGTATTTTACTTTGGGGATTTTAATTTCCTGTTTTGAGTTTTAACATCTTATTTTACCTCCAGTGTTTCCTCATTAAGATAACATGAGAGCGTTTCCTCAGTTCGTTCAGCAAATTATTTTTGATTTTTTTTATTCATTTATTTTATTGTTTTTATTACTATTGTTGCATATTGTATTGTTAACCTTAGGATTGTGGGGTGGGTTTGGGGTCCGGGCTGGGGATTGGATCTTTTTCTTAATTTATTCTATTTTAAGTTGTTTTTCTTGTGCAGCACTTTGTGTTACAATGTCATTGAATGAAAAGCGCTTTATAAATAAAGTCTGATTGATTGATGATTGATTGAAACAGGGTCCCTAAACTAAACCCTAAAGGCAATTAACAATGAAAGTACAACAGATAAAAAGAGAATTCACAACTCAGAAACAGAACAAAGAAACCCTGACTTTCCTATGTCCAATGATTTGAACAACTAAACACTCATACAAAGTGTTGGTGATTATCTATTAATCCACTACCTGATAAGTAAGCTAACATTTCAGCACTGCTGTTGATGCAGGATGCTCTGTGTTGATGCTCCTTGAGAGATGTCAAACCTGACATCATGATGAAATGATCAGATCAAAGAGACAGAGGAAGAGAGCATCTGTCCTCTCTCTCCAGTGTTTGGTGTTGACCCATATTTTGTGTCTCTCTGGACACACACACACACACACACTCCCGTGTGTATAGACCCTCGGCCTCTCTCACCCCAGGCCGGTCTCAGCTCAGGATGAGGGTAAACAAGCTGATGTTTAGTTTTCACGGAAGTGGAAACTGATCCTGCCGAGTCGCCTCTGTCACTCAGCAACGTGTCTGTTTATGTTTGTCTCTTTGGTAAGTATCTGAGAGCCGCAGCATATGTGAGGGTTCAACTCTCTGTGTATGCGTGTTCCTGTTTTTGTCAGCGTGCATGCACTCCATCCTTAATGTAAAGCTTTTGTGTATAAGCACTCGGGGGAGTTACAAACAGGTTGTTGGTGGCCTCTTCTGACATGGAGCAGAGCTTTCTGATGACGACGCCCGTTGGATCAAAAGCCTAGTGCTCAGTGAGAGCCATAAAAAATGATCATGAAGGCAGCGATGGTTTGGACGGGGAAGCTTGCAATGTTAGTGTTTGACTTCACCTTTTTTTTGTTCCCTGCTAGAGACAAGAGAGCTGAAATCTGAGCCTTAACTTTGATTCTAAGATTGAAATTGACAAAACCCTTTATAAGAAACATTTGCAATTGTTAAATATTCCTTGTGTATTTGCTTTGGTAGTTCATTGTTTTCTTGGATTGTTAGATAATTAATTGAGGTGATTTTTCAGTAAACTATTCCATCTCATTTGAGAGCTCTGCGTTGCTAGCATATGTAATGTAGTTTGCTAAATAAGAACATTAAACACGTGTAAAAGTTCCAGTAAACAGACAACAGTGACACTATACATATATGAGAAACAGAAATGTGATACAAACTCTGCTAAAGCTCCAGTTTGTCCTCTTAAAATTACCATAAGTGTGAGGTGGATCTCAGGCTTGTGGCTCTGTCAAATTCTTCAAAGCCGTAATCCCTGAAGTCCTCTTCTTTTCTTTCTTTTTTTCTCTCTCCACCACTACATGAAGAGCACGACAAGGGCTGTCAGAGAAACACAAAGCACTTGGGGTTGCGTGTTTGGAGCCGCCTGAATGGCACCAGGCCTAACGAGAGCCCGGCAGGGACCCCGAGGTGGGCCTGGCACCTGCAGTCTGTGTCTGAGGGGAAGTGGGGGTGCTTTATGTGTGAGTGTGTGTGTATGTGTGTGTGTGTGTTTCTGTGTCCTGCCACAGAGACTGTGTGTATGCATGCATATGAATCTTTATATGAATGCGTGTGTCAAGGCAGGGGGTGTATAGCCAGGATGTCACCGTCCACAGCCAAGAATTTAACCTCTGGTGACAGTGTGGTGATGATCGCTTATTGAAGCAGAAGACATTTATTGTCCAAAAAGCCACAAAGTGTGCTGACATACTGTATAGAGAGTACGTGATAATAGTCAGACATGCATATATCTATGGCCATTTTAACTACAGCTGCAAAGATCAATAGATGACCTGACAGAAGTTGGCAAATATCTCAGTTGTTAAGTTTGAGACTCTTGTGCAAGGTACAGATTCAGATTCAGACAACTTTACAACACATCCATGATATATACATGCTACAAGTCAAGCACCGGATCTGTACATGAGACCAGAGGGTCTGTGAAGGACATCAATAAGTTAATTTAGTTTATATGAAGTGTAATAAATAACAGTAAGATAAGACAAAGATTAAAAGACAATATGATGTACTTTAGCATACCAATATTAAGGTTTTGACTTCTCCAACATTATTCTAAACTTTGGAATTGTGGGAATTTGTAAAATCAGTGGTGATCCTCCAATCAGTCTTCATGATTGGAGGATATGATTGTGGGGAGGTGATGTAGGATGCAAACATAAGAAAAGTTATACCAAAGTTCAGTGTACCTTGAAATCCATGAGATATTTAAACATGGCACATTCTGTTTTTGCAGTGTGTCTATCTCCACCCTTTAGGGTTGGAAAGGCACACCTTGTACCCCAAAAGAAGGGTGCCAAAACAATAGGATGGTATGGATTGGTTGTTTTGACACCTTTCCCAACTCTTGACAGTGGAAACACCAACAATTGTTTACTGTACCAAACCAAACTGAACCAAGCCGCTTCTTGGAAATGCATCTGAATTTGTGTGATGCAAAAGAAAGCAATATGTCTAAAGGCTGATTTATACTTCTGCGTCTCCCCTACGCAGCAGGGGCTGACGCGGACATGAGCCCCACATACTTGTGCTTCGGTGTGTCTGTGTCGCGCAGCAATTCTCCGCCGAAACGCCTGAGGGCAGTGTGGTCTCTCTGATAGCCGGCCGCCTGCTTCCGGTCCCGCTACGATCTCTGTTTACTTTTCCACAGAGTTTCAGAGCATGTTATGTTAATCTACAGCTGATACATGTTGCTATTTATCATACAGGCATGATTACATGAAGAATAGAGAGGAGGAGATGAAATACACGGCCGATGTGCGGCCGATGTCCGGGATCCCGGAAGTGTTGTAAATGCGGGAAAGACAAAGCCGCCGAGCGGACCAATCACAGAGCTTGCGGTCCGCGTCGGCTCTACAGGGAGTTACATTTTGGAGGAGGTGCACGTCAGCTACGTGCGTAGGCCTTGGCGTAGGTACGGGAGCTACGCGGACCCCCGGCGTAGGGTACACCATTGATTCAACGCAGAAGTATAAATCAGCCTTAAGACACACCTCCAAAGTGACATCAGCACAAGGACTGCATTGCTTCCCAATGGTTGGCTCGTGCTTATCCATGTGCATAAGAACATGCATCTGAAACAGTCCAGTTGTAGTTCAAGAATAATCACCAATCACTTTAAAGTAGGCTTTTGTTCTGTGCCAGATTTAGCTTTTAATTCATCTCTACCAGTAGACGCAGTAGTTATAAAAGACTACAAATAAAAAGTACATCAATACAAGAAATAAGTAGCACAACCACTCAACCAAAATCATTGATCATCCATTTCTTTCTGGATGTGTCAGAGGCAGCAACTCGATCAGGAAGTTTGGAGGTTGCCCACAGGCTCTGGGGCGGATTATGGAAACCAGACCTGGCGAGTTTACACTGAACGCAAGGCCCCGTAGAATTAAACTGCGAACTGTGGACAGCTCACAGGAAACGCCTCTTTGTAAAGCAAACATACATGTATTTTATGGCAGCAGCTTTACTGCTTTTTTATTTCGGGCTCCAATGAGTCGACATTTCAACATGGCCTCGGTCTAATTTCCTCTGCTTTTCTTCACCTCTTTTTCCCCTCCTGGTTGGCGACCCTTTCCATACACACACACACACACACACACACACACACACACACTGCCCATCTATTCCTATCAAAATAAGACTGCTTCTCTGGCAGTAGCCATTTTTATTTTCGTGGAGGTGTGAGGGCCAGCCAGCCAGGGTTGTTTTGACAGATTCAGGGACTTTATTGCGGCCCCCAGGGCAGCTGTAAGGGGGTGTGTGCCCCCCTGCCTCACCACCCTCCTTACCTAACCCAACATGAGAGCTACACAGCTGCTGCTGCCCCTCAGCACCCCGCCTCTTCACCTGGTCTCCATATGATTGTGACCCTCAAACACATGCACACCATAAAAGGAAAAAGAGGTGTGACAATGACGCTGTGCACAACAACATGCACACACACCTCTGGGAATAAGAGTCAGATTACTGCTGAGGACATCCAATCAATTACACTCACACACAATCAGACTGCTAATTCACAGGTGCTCATTTTTGTAATTAACACACTGTGCATTAAATATTTTACTCCACACTCTTTGTAACACATCTAACTGAGATTAGATTCAATTTAGGAATCTGTTTTAGCTCAAGTACGCTTCCTTTTGTTTTGCTTGAAATCAAGTGAAAAGTATAATCTGGCGACAATTTATGACCAGCATCTGTTTCTTACCCTGCAAAACTTTGTTGTGCTGTCATCAAGTCTCCATCTAAATTGAAAAAACATGCTGAAATAAACCAGAATAATCCTACAAAACTATACGTTGCAGGAAAATACTTCTCCCCCCAAAATGGGTTGGACTACTATGCCTTAAAAGCAATTTGGCATGCATAAAATATCACCTGTTCCAGTGTTTTATGCCTCATTTTGAAACTACAAATCTTGACTTCCTCTTGGCTGTGCAGACACTGTGGGACAGTAGGGGGTTAACTGCACCAGAGTTATTTGGTTCTTGGACACGGTGGCCCCGCCTGCCGGATGCAAGTTTGACTCAAGGGCAAAATCCAGAGTGAAAGCCTCTCATGTTTTTGACTGGTTGCCAACTCTGCTGCTTTCTCTCTTTCTCTCTGTTCCTCACTCACTCTCTCCCTTGTCATTTTCATCCCTCCCTCCCTCTCTCTCTCCCTCTCTCCCCTCCCCTCCGCCTCTGATTTACTCTCTCTTTCTCCACACTGTGATCCTCCTCTGATCCTCCCCAACATGAAAATCAGTACTGACATAAAGCAGGTCCAGTGTCCGACTGAACACAGCGTGGCCTTGTCCAACATTATGTCATCTTTTGGGAAAGCTTTGGTGTGTAAAACTCTTTGGTTTGATAGCTCAAATATTTGTGAATATTTGTGTTTGAGGGAACAGATAAACAGAACAGGTGTGAGAGCCTGTTTTGCACATTGACAAACAGCAGATGGATAAATTGCAGCTCTGGGATGTATTCACACCCTTAAGAATCTTTTCCTGCAACCTTGGACATGTTCTTCGTGATATTGGTGCGTTTGAAGTGTGAAAGCAGCTGTTTGATTTGATTGCTGCGAATTGTTGAGGAAAGTTTTGCCAAGAATGCTCTTGGAGTACAAAACAAGTGAGAAATTTCAGCTTCATGCACCAGAAGCTGAATAACAGTGTGTAAAGGAATAGAACGCATGCATATTAGAACAATGATTGTTAACATCACAGGTCAAATGTTCCTGATCTTCACGGCGTGAACCATGTCATGCCAGAACTACTTTGTTTCAACTTTCTGCAGCTACATGCACCAATCAAACACCAAAGTAGACACCCGCTTTTGCAGTTGCAGTAAATAGTTCATCTGTCTTGCTGGTTATCTGTATTAAATGTCCTCAGTAATGCGATAATTCCCAAATTTAAACTCCAGAAGAAGACCTCTCTGACCTTCCAGTGAGCTTTCAGTTCCCATCACGCTTTTAACATTTTTTGTTTGGTGTGTGTTCTTGAATAAATCCAGGGTGGCCCATCAACGAGTCAGAATGACTCACCAAGGCCTCTGAGGATTGCAGACTGACAGGTTAGGAAACCACATACGGCAAATGCCTGCAGGCAGGGAACAAAGTCAACTGATGTCTCCCCGGGCAAGACACTTCTTCAGCCAGACAGCCTGCTATCATCCTGCAAGCTGGAAAAAAGCACCGACCAAAAGAGCTTCAAAAGGAGAGATAGATTTCCCCAGATGTGCTTGGGAGAACTTAGTCATCATCTTCAGTATCATGGACTGAGTCTTTCCTTTCATTTTTTATTTGATCTGACAGGAGCGCATGAGCAACAGAGTAGATCCCATCTTCATTTAGCCGCACCGTGTCTCCGCTTCGTTCTAAGAATACAACACCTGAGTTGCGGGGGCGTCCCGTTTGTAAACAGTTTGTAGACGAAGCTAAGAGCAGGTCAGATTGAAGCCGGCCAAGAATGTGCTCAGCAACAACGCTCCAAGGAAGAGATTCTCAGCATTCCCCGCTGGTTAGGGAGAGGTACCGGCCTTCGTAGATAGGAAGTCGTCTGTCATTAGGGGGTAATCA
Organism: Notolabrus celidotus; assembly: GCF_009762535.1. Taxonomy (NCBI): domain Eukaryota; kingdom Metazoa; phylum Chordata; class Actinopteri; order Labriformes; family Labridae; genus Notolabrus; species Notolabrus celidotus. The sequence continues at coordinate 32,007,721 of NC_048279.1, forward strand.
CTTCTTGAGAAGGATTGCAATGCCTGGAATGATTACTGTTGTTATCAGCAGTGAAACTTGGCGCAGAGAGAGCGGATGAGGTTTTTTTTTCTCTCTCTCTCTCTTCGGTCTCTCTGTTTTCTCTCTTTGTATGTTTTGATCAGCCTGACTGATCCAATGTTGAAACTATTTGTTTTTCAAAACTTTCTCATCGTCCCATGTGCTTGACTTTGCTCTTCAGCGTAGTTTGGAGTGCACTCACGCAGATTTAATGTTGTATAAATGCTTGGATGTTGACTTAAAGCCGGTTGGTATTTCTTACCTAGGGGCATTTCTAATTACTAATGGCTCATGTGTAATGATGCCTATCATGTCAGTGGTGCAACAAGGTGGATGCTATCCGTCATGCAGACTCCTGTTAGGAGAACGTTTGTTGATGGTGGATTTCTGTCTCCCACGCCTCTTATCTGTGTTTGTTTGCAGGGTTTTGGACCTGTAGTCCTCTCAAGTGGCTTGTCTGGGTCCCTTGGTCTAGCTCTTTTGTCCTCTTCTCTCCTTTCCCCTTCTTTCCCTCCTTTTCTTGCCTTGTACCAGTCAAGACTTCAGGTGGAATGATGCTGTTATTAAAAGAGCCCGTCAACGCTTGCCCAACATGCCAAGCCAAGGATTTGTCTCTGGGGGTCCCCCTCCTTCCCTCCTCCTCTTCCACCCCCCTCCCTGGATCCTTGAGAACAGGAAGTGTATCTTGTTAAGTGATGGATGGGCCCCCTGCTCTTGCTGAGAGGAAAGAAGGAAAAAAGCCTTTCTTTCCCTCCAGGGCAGTCAGATGAGTTTAGCAGTCTCAAAGCTGAGGGTCAGCTCTGCCGTTAGGGAGCTCCTTGGAACCCTTGGAGCCTGAGCGCCTGGAAGTCATGGGCACTTCTCCATTATGTGTGCAGAGAGAATTACTGGCTGATAAAGTAGCAGACAGCATCCTTTGCACTCATAAAATGTATCCAAAATCAAAACAGACAGAGCCAAGCAGCTTTTACTGTAATTGTATCTGCGTGTGTGTGTGCATTTCTTTGTCAGTGTGCGGAGGAGTGTCGCACCGTGTGAGTTATTCAGCTGGGGGGTCAACAGGTTTGAGTTGGCATGCAGCCGCCAGATACTTCCAGGGAGAGCAACTCAGGAAGTGTCCCTGGCACGTCCTCTGTGTGCACGGTGCAGTACGCACCGCCGCAACTGGCTCGACCTGCTGCGACAAACAACTACAGCCTGCAATCTCTGCTGCACCTTCTGCACACACAGACCTACCATTCCCAGAGATCTGATGGCACAACAATGGCATCAAACTCACTGACTTTAATGATGCAGCTCACGAACCTGTGATCCAGGTTCCCCTTGCAGGAACCTCCTTAGAAACACGTTGATGTTATTTCTCTCGCTCTGTTCAATGCCCCTAGTTCGTCACCCGCAGGCAGACCCTCTCCTCTAACGAGTGGAAGGATCCAGAGACCTGAAAACAACAACATTTCCTCTCATGATGCATGGCTCCTTTGTCAGCCATGGCTCTGTTGTGGTTACCTAAGGGTAGCTACTAATGTTTGTCTCCAGTTTCCATCCTCTCATGTTCCGCACACATAGACAGGAACACAGAAAAGCAACAGATAAAAGGCAGGAAAACTGTCCATCGCCCCAGTGTACGGGAATTGGTTATCCAGAGGGGAAATAAAGAAGACCATAAAACAAAACTCTTAAATGGCATCCGGCACACTTTGCAAGCAGATGGACTTTAAATATCACATGGTAAAGACCCTCGGTTTCTCTCCCAGTATAGATCCAGGACTCACAACACGATGCTTTCATTATCGTTGAGGTCGAATGTTTTCTTTCAAACGCAGAGATTCAACGTGAGGTCCATTTTGAAGTTGTGCTCAGAGTTTGGAGCATAAATTACGATCTTTGACAGAGTTTGCACAAACTGACATGTACACTACCAGTCAAAAGTTTGGACACCTTCTCATCAATGGTTTTTATTTATTGTAATTATTTTCAACATTGTAGATTAATACTGAAGACATCAAATCTATGAAATAATCTGGTTTTGCCATAATCTGGATTACAACAGTAGTCAAATAGGGCTATCCATTGTGTACTAACCCTACCTCTGAACAACACAACTGATGGTCTCAAACACATTAAGAAGGCAAGTCATTCTACAAATGAACTCTTGACAAGGCTCATGTTAATTAGAAACCATTCCAGGAGACCACTTCATGAAGCAGCCTGAGAGAATACCAAGGGTGTGCAAAGCTGTCATGAAGGAAAAAGGGGGCTACTTTACAGAATCTAAAATATAAAACATATTCTGATTTGTTCAACAATTTCTGGTATTTAAATAATTCCATGTACGTTCTTGCATAGTTTTGATATCTTCAGTATTAATCTACAGTGTTTCAAATAATCAAATGTGGACTTTCAAGCTTTTGATATCCCTTGAACTTCTTGTGCACGTTGGCTTAAAGTTAATTCTTGATCATTGAAACAACAGGTGATAAAGAGCTCTCAGCACAAGGCCAATTTGAGTCATCTTTATTTAAGTGTCATTTAATTTGAAGACTGATTTATGACACTTTGAATGTGATAAAACTATGAGATTACATTGCAGAATTTCTCAAGCAGACACCTTTAAATGTCTAGTTTTGCAGTCCTTAGCACAAAGACCTCCAGTGTATAAAGGAAAACAATTGAAGAAGCAGAAAATGTTGACTTTTGAGATCCTGTTTGCTTGATAAACAACTTGAATAATGAGCTCCAGCATCTCTTGAGATTTTGCATAAGTAACACCAACTTCACTACAACTCTAAACTCAAGTAAACTGTCTTACATTACCCATCAAGCAAACCAGCAAACCAGCAAACGTACTTCAAATGATTATATTCTACGTATGTTTGTGTAACAAGGAGGCCATCAGGCTTGGACAATACTTGGTGCATGCCATGATGGCTGTGTAAACAAGGGTTCAAAGGCTGCTGGTCCAGTCTCTTCAACCTTCACTGATCACTCCTGACGTGACCTCTTGCATGGCTTGCGTCTGTATGTGTCTCCTGCCCCGTCTCCGCTTGCCGGGGTTTAGCCCTGCTGTGGCCTGTCTGGCCCAAAGCCAAGGGCTGTACTGTCTTTATGAGCAGGCCTCATTGAGCCAACAATGAAACTGTCAGTTCCAGTCCGTATTTGTTTTTCTGTTGACTCTTCATTCCTGTAAACTTAGATTCAAACTCACAGCAATAAAATCCATGTTGTTCATTTGGAGCCTTCCTTCAGCCGCCCGGTTAAATTGATACCGAACCAAAACCAAACAAAGCCGCACCATAACACAGCTTGTCACGGCCTGGTTGAAAAGTGTGAATGGAGACACAGCATATTTGTCTGTCCGTCTGCCTGTCTGTGTGTGAGAGGCGCCTGCCACTTAATGACGTCTGACAAGCGAGACAGCGGCGGCTTTGGGTACTCAAGGACTGTTGTGGGGTCACAGAGATGTGATCTGTAGGAAGTGGAGGGCTGATCAGATAACGTTAACATTGTCTCCATGCTGACTGATACAAGTGGAAGACCTACATTTCACAGTTTGCATCTTAGGCATGTGGGTCATGGTCCTCTTCAAGGAAACATAAAATCAATGCAGGAGGAGAGGAAGCTGTAATTCCAAGTACAGAGGTCAGAGGTCAGAGCCATGGAGTCCTGACGACGTCTTTGAGATAACAAAGAATGCAAACACAAAAGAGTTGCAGGAAAACGTTTGAGGGAAAAGGAGCAGCTCACTTTCACATGTGTTACACTCAGCAGGCCAGATCATATTTACTGATGATGCGTATTGATGTGTAAGCCTGAGCTGGAAAGACTTGTGTGTGACAGATTGTGAAGTATGCTGGTAAACCCGAGGCTGACTGTCTCTCTTTTCCATTCCCACAGGCTCTGATGCGTCCAGGTCGCCTTGACCGAATCGTCTATGTGCCTCTTCCAGATGCTCCTACTCGAAGTGAAATATTTTCTCTCCAGTTCCGCAACATGCCGGTGGCCCAAGACGTGTCTGTTGACGAGCTGGTGTCTAAAACGAACAAGTATTCTGGAGCAGAGGTGAGTCACCTCGTCTTTGAGGATTTATAACGAGTGCAACAGAGAGAAAGAAAACAAGTATTCAGTTTGAACAGATTGAATCGACAGATAAGAGTCACCACAAGCACTTTTTATAAAGATAGTCTTACTTATTGAAAGAAAAGAATACAGTGCATGCTGTAGTAAAGGTTATTTAAGAGTCAATTAACACTAATTGTAATAATTTGAAATCAGCAATGGATAAGTCTGACTGTCTTTGTCATCACTTTCATGTATGAAAGTCAGTTACAAGAGCTTCAACTTTTTTAGTTTTTGCATATTGCTCAATTTACTATCAGAGTAAACATTGTCCTGGTAAGTATGTGGTCTCAATCACTACTGTTTAGACCGTTTAAAGCTGCTGTTGGTAGGAATGGTGTAAAAACTGTACTTTTTTTCTGCTGGGTTTGGAGAAAAGGTCATCATACCCATCGGTACTCATCTGTAAGTGAAGTAATTTGAGATTATGGCGAAATCTCTGTGTTTTCTAATGCCTTTGTATCAAGCAATGTTTTTATTCCCCTCTTTCCCATTATCACGGACCAATCTTTCTTTCTTTATGTATTGAACCAGGTAAGAGACTCATTGAGATTTAAAACCTCTTTTACAAGAGTGACCTGGCCAAGACGGCACCACAAAATAGGTTATAACACACAACAAGCACACAAAACAACACAAATGGAATACGGTCACAGTTTCACATGGTTACATGATTACACAGTGCAATCCCAGGATCCAATGGTGCTTGTTTCTCTGTCTTTTATGAGTGACTTGAATTCCCCCAGAGTTACAAGATGTGTCAGTTTCAAGTCCTTCTGCACATCATTCCAGGTAGACGGGGCTGAAATTTAAAAGCCTTTTTGCCCAGTTCTGTTCTGACTCTCGGGACCTGCAACTGTATGATGTCCTGAGAGCGCAGGCCATATCGGCTGCGGTTTCTACACATGTGTACACACAAATATGTAGGGAGAAGAGCTCCTCCCCGACCCTCTGTCCTGATTGGAGTGGCGGCCCCACAACGTCGCCGATTGGCTAGGAAGCCACTACTTCCACATAAAACGAGCACAACGATCTTTTGTAGGTGGGGGTTACAGGTGGTGAGAGCATATCTGCTGGGGAGGGGTAGTGTTGACATTCGAAATCTCTCTCTGAACTGATGTTTATATCACGACTACCAACAGCAACTTTAAGGACAAGAAATGTAAATTGTTGTCTTTTAAGAGTAAAATAAGTGGGAACGTACGATTACTTTAAGACCTTGGCCACCACAGCAACCTGAAAGGTGTCTCCTTTAGAGTTCAGCTGTACTCAAACACAACCTTAAGAGCCAGCTGTTCATACAAGTACATTTTGTTTTGAGTCTAATTTTCACATGCCAAAATGATCAACAAAATAACATCACAGTGACTGTGAACGAAGAATGCACATTGCTATGGAAGCTGGTTTTCCTGTGAGCGATATGTTAAAATCATAGACTATATAAATAATGGACGTAGTATCCGTGATGTCACCCATCTGCTTCTGAAGCGCTGTTTTGAAGCCAATCGTTGTCAGGAACCATATTGAATATGCTGAACTCACCCTAACTTCTGTGGAGGTAAAGAGGCAGGCTTTGAGCCTCCTCGCCAACAGCTAGTGTTCCCACCTGTCAATCAAGTCAGCTGTGCCTCATTATAGGAAACTCGGAATCTTAATATCTTTGAAATTGCCGCGTTATAAAAAAATTCACCCCCCGTACAGTGTGTGCCGATCGAGAAATGAGCTATCCAGACTACACTTGTTTTTTGAACCAGGCTGTAAACATGTTTATTTCTGCTGTAAAGATATTCCTTTTTGAATTGGTGTGTATGTGGTTTTCGGTACTTCAGGAGCCAGCCTCAAGTGGATCCTCGATGATCTGCAGTTTTCAAACCTTCTACATTGCCCTCATTTCTCGTGGCCGGAGGTTGCAGCTTGGTTGATATTCAACCCCTCACTCCTCTCCAGCTTCACTCTGTTTACTAGCTTAAAAACACCCTGAAATTGTAACCGCCAACACATGGGCTCTTAAACTATAATCCCAGACTTATAGATAACATGATTGTGGGAGATGTCCACCTCCTATGTGCAGCTATTCATGCAATTCATTAATAAAAACACAAAGATGTTCCTTAGCTAACTGTTGAAGTGTCAAATAATCACTAATCTGGGCATTTAACTTCTAAAATATTAGATTATTAGAATATATAGAGCCATTTAAATTTTTCACTTCAGATTTGAGACATTTGTTTGACACCCTCCCTCAATTTCCTCACACTCGTTTTATAACTAGTCAAATAATCCAATTGAAATGATACTGGACTGAAACCCTGCATAACTCAGCCTCCGTCTTCGCCTCTTTTATCACTGCTGACCTACACATAAGAACTTATGACTTTGGCCCTCGTTGCAGTGAGATGTTCCTGAGCTTTTCCATGATGTCTGTGTTGTGTCTGTACTGTCTCACAGAGCGCCCTCGTGATCTCTCAGCAGACGGGGAGCGATCGTACAAACACTCCTTTGTGTGACTGATGTTTCTCTCTGCATAAGTCTGCCGCGTGATTGTCTTAGGCTCAGAAGCCGCTACTGTCCTCCAGGTCACAAACAACCAAGAATCTGGAGGAAAGTAGACGTGGTTTGAGGAGAATTTGTCAGTTCAGCTGTAGAAACATGAATTCCCAAGTTTGTGCATCACGGTGCACGAAAGAGGTTTTGAGAGTTCCATGCACAGGCTCTGGTTCCCTCCATGTTTGCAGGAGAAATCCTGTTTGTCTTAATGCAGATAGAAGCCAAAGATTAAATGTTTCAACTTGAAAAAAAATACATGTTGCATATTTATACGTCAATGTTTATGGATATGATAGACATGTCATGCTGGCCTTATGAACAGTTCAGCTTTTAAACTCTTGGCTTTGAAATCAGACTTCATTGCTGTCCCTGTCGTGCATTCTGTGGGACATATTTGTAAGCACTGCAACATGCAGAGGAATCTGTGATGGGTCATATATGTATACATACAAAAAGCATATATAATATAGTGTAGCATTAAGTTTTTCCTTCTTTATCTGGACCCAATCTTAAGTAGGATCTCTTGGTGTTTGATTCCAGTGTTTCAGGTGCTTCACACTTGTTTCCCTCCAACCTTTCTTTCAGCAATGTCAGAAACTGAGCTGTTTATCAGTTCTAAAATCTAGTCTGATCAGGACAGGGAGGTGTTGAGGTGTTTCTGTCTTTTCTTTTGACATAATGATCCACTCGAGGGCAGTCTGAGGTTTCCTGCAGGGCCTCTTCATATCCTGAAAGTGCACGCTCTCTCTCCCTGATTCGTGACTCTGCAGCCCCCACCCACAAAAAAAGGCAGCCTAAAGCAGGCGTACACCTGGTGGAGGTATGCAGCAAGAAACCAATCCCCCGCTATCAGGTGTTGTGTTTGACATCGGGGTTTCTGGTGTAGTGTCTCAGCTGTGGAATGGAGGTTTGCAGTCACTTGCCACTGAGTTCTCAAAACCCCACAAAAATTCAAAGACATGCCACAGTCAGGCTGATAAGACTTGATAGGTGGAAGAAAAGAAAAAAAGACGAGTCCCATCTGTGTGGGTATTATATTTAACATACCCACGCTATAGATCAAATTAGATTAGATGAAACTCTAAACTTCAGTGATCACTGAGGGGAAGTTTGGGAGAAAACAGGATACAGATAACAGAGCGACGCAGAACTAAAGATAATGCTGTGTTTACAAGAAAAGGGCACCATGGGACAAATGCAGCAAATCAGCAAGTAAATAAACAAATTGACTGTGACTGTTGGTTGGTCACATCTTAACTGGATGTTAGCTGACATGCTCTGCAGACAGGAAGTTTGAAGTTTAAAAATCTAGGAATTTGCAATCGTGCCATGTTGCAACATTATATACCGTTTACAGACACTCTGGGGATTGTCACATTGAGCGAATTGAAAGACAATTTGGGAAGCAAGCAGACTGAAGAAGGAAGCACAATAAACACATGGCATGGCAACAACAGTAAAAGTGAAGCTGAAAGTTAGATGGACGTCAAAAATAGAGGACCAACTTGTTAATTTGTAGCAGCAAGACAAGTGTTCTTACAATGTGTCCTGTAAGACAGGGGTTCCAAAAGTGGGGGTCGCGAGACACTAATGTGGGGTCCCAATATCTTTTTTTTTTCTTTAAGTAATCTAAAATTTGATATTTTAAGATAAGATAAGATAAGATAAGATATTACTTTATTGATCCCCCGGGGGGGAAATTCAGTTGTTACAGCAACCCAGACATAAGTGCAAAACAAGAAAGAAGTTTCAATAAGTAAAAATAAGTAAGAATAAAATGAAAATAAAAATAAAAATAAAACAAGGTAAAATAAAATAAGTAAAAATAAAAATAAATGAATAAAGCTAAAATACAATTTAGATGTATACAATGTTACAAATGGAATTAAATTAAATTAAATAGAAGTAATTACAGGCAGTATTAAAAAAATTCAGTAGTGACAGGTTGACATGGTGTGATTATGGTTGGTTGGTAATGACAAATTAAGCAATAAATAAAGATAATATGGGTATGTAATATGAACATGAGTTGTAGTCAGAATAATAATGTAATATAACATAATATAATATGGCAAGATAATTATAATACAGTATATTATGCATTATAATGCAATTTTGTCCATTACCTTAAATATATTGGGGGTAAAAGTTATTGAATTTGAAATGAAACAATGTTTTTAACTAGTTTCCTACCTTTCCTTTTTGCCAGATGACTCCTAAGGTTAGCGTTAGGGTTAGTTGACAACAGCACAGATAACAGCCACATGCACATGTAAGTGTATAACTTACAGACCAGCTAAATGAAGCATGATGCTACATTTGGCACCTATATTTTGTGGGTCCTGGGTTGAAAAGTTTGGGAACCCCTGCTGTAAGACATACCACAATCAAACCAACAAGGAAAGGAGCTGACCAGAAATTGCTGCTGTAATTAATGTACCAGGTAGCTAAGAAGCTAGCAGCGTTTAGCTTGAAAACCATTCTATCAAAACAAGTCTTAGAGGGGACCTGAAGGGGGTGCATAGGATGTAGAAGTCTCTCACGGTCTCTCCCTAAGAATGTAATTTATTAAATTATACTTTGGCACTTTTTTCCAATATTAACTAGAAAACCATTCTATCATCCGCCATGTTTTTTACTCTAAAGTCACGCTTGACCAAGAGATTTTGTGAGATTTCTAGTTTTGAGAGTTAGTGTGCTGTGATGGTCATGTTTGGCAAATAAAAGCTAATAAGAGTAAACTCACTTTTTTTTAAGTACAACAGATTGAGGATATAATCAGCTGAATTAATGAGTGTTAATTGAAATCCAAAATCTATCTGAGTGTCATGACCACGCCTCTAAACCACACACCCTCTGGCAAAGTTCAAACTTATATAACTTGAGGGAATAGCTTTTCTCTCTCCTTGGTGGGGATCTTGAGAGTAGCTGGACCTCTCCATCTCCGTGTGACAGAGCACTGAGCCATTATATTTGACTTGGCATGCTAACTTGTAATGCAGTAGGCAGCCGGGTGAGCCGCAGCCGACCGGCATTCATCTCTGTGCGTCAAGCCCCCACGCTGCCAGGGAGCGGACTGGGAGAAGGATGGAGGGGGCGCGTCGTAAATCAGCAGCATGATGCTTATTGAAGCTGCGGGCCGTTAAGAGACCGAGAGACCAGGTTCAGTTTTCATATAAAACGCTCTCCCACTAACTCGCATCTCTCTTTCCCATGTTCTCACTTACTTAAGTTGCATTCTCATCCCTCTCTTTTTGTCGCCTTGTGTGAAGGCTTTGAGGTTGAGTGAAATTGAAACAGTGATGCGATAACTTAATTCAGATTCAGTATGCTGTATCAGTCTCCTACAAAACCCACTGTGTCAGCATGCTTCACATTGAGGTCTTCTTAATTGGACTTTTTCAGTATTTGCAGTATCATGGCTTGATTTCCTGTGAAAAGTCCTCACTAGCCTCATCGCTCTGTGGCCTGTAACTAGTCACATGACATGGTAGAATAGTTGCAGATGACATTGTATTGACAGAGGTGAACAAGGTGAAATGTAAAAGCTAAGTGCTTCCTTTTCGGCTATATTAAACCTGCCCTTTTCCTTAAATAGCACTTTAAATGTCTTTGTTTGTCCGGCGTTAATTCTTTTTCCCCTGAAGGCCACTTCATGTTTCGCATTCCTGATGCACAATAGTGTGTGGGTCTGCAATCAGTGTGCACGTGCAGTGTGCAAGTGAGTCTGGAAATGCTTCTTGAAATGACAAAAATGTGCTCCTTTGAAGTCACACTTTATTGATCTTACTTGAGGCCATGCCTTTCTGGTCTTTCAGTGTGTAGAAGTCTAGACATTCGCCACATCTTACTAATGTTTTAATGATTAAAAAGAATGCTTTAGAATTAAACAATCTACCTCTAGAAGAGTATTGTTTTTATTTTTCAGAAGTCATCTCTGTCCATTAAGACTGGCCTTAAAATGCAGATCAAATATCATTGCATACTGCACTGCAAAAACTCAAAATCTTACCAAGTGAAATTGTCTCATTTTTAGTCCAAATGTCTTCTCCCACTTCATTGAAGATAAATTTACTTAACAAGTAACATTTGTGCAAGATACAGGGACTTGTTTTAAGACATCTTAAATATCTTAAGGCAAACAATCTTCAAATGATCTTGTTTTGATTTGTAATTTAGAAGAAACAAGGTTTATTTTACATTTCAAACATTTTTCAAGCTGAGATCTTATTTGTAGATGACAGATAATCTTCATTTAAGATAAACCCTTTACTTGATTTAAGTAAATGCATTTTATTTGAGAACGTATCAGAAAACAGCTCCATTGATAAAAGAAAGAAAGAAAGAAAAGTTGTTTTTTTTAAGGGTGGGTTTCAGTTTTCAGGCACTGTTTCTTCTAAATCAGATAAAAATATCCATCCTCAAACTACATGCACACAATGAAACACCTACTTTTGAGCATAGCTGTCTTATCCTAAAAAACAACATGACTGAATATTAGTATATCCAGCTCACTATGAGAAGACATTATATCTCAAAATGCTCAAATTAAACTTTGTCATCTTATTTCAAGTACAAGATGGTTTTAAACCTAGAGAAGTGCCGCTATAATACAACTCAAATTAAAGTGAATATATCTCAAATGAAGAAGTTGACATGACATTTATTAGTGCAAAAATATTTTTTTTAGTGAAAAAATATTAATTGTTAGCATTCCTGGTTTATTCTGAGACACTAAGCTTTAAAACACTGGTAAAATATTGCTTAAAATAAGTTTTCCCTGCTAATTTGAAGACCACACTTTTCTAAATATTACGTCTTATTTTAAGAAATCTTACCAAGCAAATTTTCACTTGTTCTATTGGCAGATTTTTTTGCTTATTTCAAGGTAAAAGTACCTTAAAATATTTTTTTTTAAAGTTATATTTTCAGGCGTTTTTTGCCTTTATTGATAAGACAGCTGAAGATAGGCAGGAAAGGTGGGGAGCAGAGTAGGGGAAGACATGCAGCAAATGGCTTGGGCCGGGAATTGAACCGGCAACCTTCGCGACAAGGACCACAGTCTCTGCATGTGGGGCGCCCAGACCACCAGACACACCAGCGCCCCTAAAATACATAATATAAATACACCGCAACTGGATAGCATTGAAAACAAGGTCAACATTATCTGTAGGTAATTCATTTTGAGCACTGCTGGCTGTCACATGATGAGAGAATCCTGTGCACGTCACATGCCAATAAGACCCCATCAGCAATCAAACACATGTGACCATGTAATCCTTACTCAGTGTGTGTTATTGCCCATGCACGCTGCAAAACAACCTCAGAGTTTGCCAATAAAACTTGATCATCAGCATTTTTTTTAAGAGCGTCTTAAAAGTTGATGCTTCAGGCGAAAATGTAGTAAAGTAATCTGATTAAAAAGAGAAAAGATAGCAGCATGGATGTTGCCTCCATTTAAAACCACACACACACACGTTCACACCTGCAAGTTCCCACTGCATGATTTCTTCTACCAACTAATGGCATGAAAACACTCAAACAAAACCTCGAAACCTCCCCACCCGGATTTGTCCTGCTGGTCCACTGATCAAACTGGTCACCTTATTATAAGCTTCCTTTTTTTGACCGGCCACATCTGCTCCCAAATCTGCCCACATTGTTGCAGAGGTGATGCACGAATGGACCCATTGAGCAGCTTCTGTCCTCGGCCTTTGCAGCCTGAGTACCTGAAGCTTTGACTTTAATTACATTCCTGGGATTTCAGACTTGTTGGAGAGCAGAGGAAGGTGGTGGCTGGAGGAGGAGGAGGGAGTGGGAGGGGGGGGTCATGCAGGAAGACGTGGTTGTCAGCTCGGGGCTGGAAGCTTGTTAAAATCACCTGTCTTCCTACCTGCCCGGAGTGACATCTGGTTTCCCGACCCTTACCTCCCTACTAAAATCTCCACTGACAACCCTCACACACCTTCAGCTCACACGCCATGAAAATTGCTGCCAGCTTACCTCTTCCATCACTTTCCCAAACAGAAGCAACATTTGATACTGTAATCGCAGCGCTGTCTCCAAGCAGAAGAAGATGAAGAAGGGTTTAACCAGCTCCTGAGGAGAGGTGTGATGCTACCTTTTTTCTGTTAATGATCAAGCCCTGACAGGAAAAAGAGCTGGAGGATTTATCACACCCTGTCACTAACACTGAGCCAGTTCCAAGGCCTTGTTTGTAGCTTGATGAAAAGATGAAGCCCTCTCAGGTTTCAATGCAATTCCTTATTCTATTTTAATACACAGATTTAATTACAAAGTCCCGCCTCTGTGGCTGAGAATGTGTTAACTTGTCTGGAGTAGAGCAATAACTCAGTGCAGGTTCTAATGGAGTAAACAAACACCTTGATTCAGACACTCACTTTCTCACATCTGCTTCTTATGCAGATTCTAATATCTGAAACTTCTAAATCAGAGAGATGTTATACTTTATTATTGACTTAAAATAATCAGGGTGGGAAGGGTTCATGGACTTGTCATATTCTGTCACTCATTGGATTGGGAAAACTGTGATTGGCTTTCAAAGTGCTTCAACTACAAGAAGGAATAGAAGTCTTTCTTTCATTTTCAGAGAACCTTTCACTTATTTTAAAGTTATATTTTTGTGGCATTTTTGCCTTTAATGGACAGGACAGCTGAAGAGAGACAGGAAATGTGGGGAGTGGAGAGTGGGGGAGGACATGCAGTAAATGGTCAAGGCTGGAATTGAACCTGCTAGCTCTGCAATGAGGGCTGTAGCCTCTGTATATGGGGCGCACGCTTAGACCGCTAGGCCAACGGCGCCCCGCCTTTCATTTATTTAACCTTGAAACATATTGGTTATTGATTATTGGGAGGAAAATGGCCGACATCCTGCACTGGATGTTTTTTCAAACTACCATTAAATACATGGGAACAGGTGAGGTAATAGACAGACTGATGTAAGTTCCCTGTTTGATGGTTTTGGCTGATGGATTGGTCATAAACCTGGACTTTCACCCAGTCAAGTTATCATTTAATCAAACATTGTGATGTTCTTCCTCATCTCAAATAATTGTTTACTTGCCTAAACCTGAGGAAACTAACTTTCTTATATTGCCTGCATCTTGGAAAGGAAGAAACAGATCCTAAAAGAGGTTTAACCACAAGAAGGAAAGAATAACTTATAGATACTCAGAAGGGTACCTCAAAACTGACACCTCAGCATAGATCCCCCATGTGTTAGAAAAGAAGAAAACCGTGTCTAAAACAGATGCTCAAGGGTACCTTGATACATGAATGCTGCTGTGTGTGTACTTATGGAGGAACATGACTAATATCTGTATCTGATGACCTGCGAATAAAGGATTGTGTTGCAGCATCTTTTCAAGGATTATGCACAAAACAATTGTGCATTACTTTTTGTGAGATATCATAAAAATGTTGCATTAGAGTTGGTTGTTTTGGTTTGGTATAAACATGACGTGAAGGATGACAGTCCCTGATTGCACAGCTTATAGAAACTCCAATTTCATGAACAAAGAGTGCCACAGACCTCCCTGCACTGTGTGATTGGCAGGTGACCTCCAGGAGGTGAAGTGCAAAAACACCACAGTAATGAGCACTTAGCACATGATGACAAGTTGTTGACAAAAAGGAAAATCTGGATTTCCTTGCATGAGCACAGTTAGGACAGAGCCTGAAGGTGCTGTTTAGATGTAAAACACGTAGAGGTTGCAGTGACTGACAGGCTGTGCCAACCCTGCTGCTCGCCCGCCCTCCCTCCAGATCTCACAGTGATGTAACATTCACCTCCCTTGGCGAGGAGTTGGTAGTTGAGGCATTTTAATAAAACCTCAAGCTGCAGTCGTATCAGGATATCTTTGTGTTCAGTCACAGATGCCTTTGACCGACTGCGACCTCCATAGCGGTGGGTCTTTTCCCTCCAACTGGGGGAGAGCTGTTTGGTCCGAGCCCAGGTGTCTGAGACGCTTGGCTGACGGCCATTCAGACTCACTGGTGCAATTGTTTTCTTACCTTCTTTTTTTTCTTTCTCATCAGTAGGAGCACGTCTGTTCCAATACAGGACGTTCAAATCAGGCAGATAAACAGTCTGTCCTGACGTCAATGATCCTGCATCGTATACTTGATATTCCCCCTTTCCTGGGGTAACTGAGCGCTTCTGCAGCCCTCTTTTGTCACATCAGTGTGTGGAGTTGCAGCATGATTAAGTTGTGTGGTGTGTTTTGCATCAGTTAAAGAGCTGCAAAGTGGTTGCACTGAAGTTTTTTTTTTGGAATGGCACATTTTAAAGATAAAAGCCCGGGCTTTGCAGAAGCTTGTTTGCAACGATTAAAAGCCCTAGGAAAAGTTTGATCACAACTAGGGCCTTGTGTGATGACACACACACACTCACACACACACACACACACACACACACACACACACACACACACACACACACAAAGAGAGAGCATAACCACCCTCACAGGAAGACAAATGGTTTCCTCTTAACACCTGTTGTGGTTGTGGCTGTTCCTCCTCTGGCTCGGTGTGTCTCCTGTCTGATTTATGACCTGGTATTTGTTGTTGCAGAGATTTTTATCACCAAGGACACAGGCGCAAAAAATGCATCAACAAAGCGGGTTGCTGTTTGAATAACAGTGACATTGCACAATGTACGAGGCTGATATACGCCATCAATCCCGGACTCTTTGAGAAAAAAAAAAAAGATCTGTAATCATCCCCCGATAAACATGTCAGCTTTGGTGGAATGCGTGTCTGACGAGGTCTGAGGTTGGTAGAGATTTTCCAAAATATGGTTTAACCTCTTGTCTTGTGTGTGTTTTTTATTTTCTATGCGGCTGACCACAGAAGCGGTCACGCTGTCACTCAGAAAAAAAACAAAAACATAGTTGACATGGAAAACAAAGTCAAAAGCTCCACAAAGGCTGTGAGGAAAAAGCTTTTCACACCTCTGTTACTCAGACTGTGAAACACATCCCCTCACTTCCTCTCCTACGAGCCTTTTGCCTCTTGTCTTTGTGACTATGTTGTTCCTAGCTGACACTGCGGGTTAAGTAAAGGTTAAAAAGAAAAAAAACACACCTTCAGCTTTAGCCAGCGGGCTTCAGCAAGCCTGCAAAAAAAGGCTGGCAAGAGTTCGAGGGAAATGGCTCCAATAGGCCCTAATTTTACATCTTCAAAATAAAGCCTTCTCTGTGGTTTATGTGCGAGTACATGGTGAGCACAAATTGAATTTTTCCTGGGAAATATGAGCCCTCGAGCGCACAAGTCGAACTGTTTCCCTTGGCAAGGTGGGAGGACAGAACGTGGGGTAGCAAAAGCCAAAAACAGAAACAAATGGAGCAAGACAGGAAGAGCAGAAAGAAAGATAGGAAAGGAAAGAAGAAACGAGAGGAAAGGGAGGAAGAGAGGGAGAGGTGGATGCCAAAATGAGAGAGAGGGGAAGGTGGAACAACCTGAAAGTAGGTAATAAAATGAGAAAAGGACAGCCAAGAGGGAAACAGCCTCAAAGACACACCAGCTTCAATTATGTGAAAGGGAATTTTATGTCAATGGATATGTAGATCACTTCTGACGGGCGAACTGAGAATGACTTTTTACACTTGATGAGAGTCTAGAATACAAACAAGTTGTCATTGACACCAGTGAGTGAGTTCCCTGACTTCTTGTAGCTTATGACAGATAAGCATGATGATGTCTTCAAAGTGACTTGATCCAGTCATTCATTTATCCATTACTATATGGAGTGTGGCAGTAATAGAAGCTATGATAGCACTTAGGCAGTCATGGAGCATGGCTGTTGTTGCTGTTTAATGTCTGTAGGGTTAAGTGGATCTCTCTGCTGGTGCAGGTTATCCTGAGTTTAACTGATTAAGGCATTCAACCTCATGCTAGACCCTCATACACCCTGGAGGAAGTCTTGTTTTTGTGTGAAAATGATTCTTTAAGCTGATCTTTTAAGAACTAATGTGGATTTTGATGCTTTTTCAATCCATTGGTTCATTTTAAAGGTACAGTGTGTAGGAATGGGAATATCTTGTGATATCTAGCGGTCAAGTTCTGGATGAACCACTCCCTTGATCACCCCTGCTGCTGGTGAAGCGATGGTGGCTTTAGAGGACAAGAAGCTCCCATGAGCATAAGTGTGATTAGCTGCAGTTTTAGACTACGGTAGTGTAACCTCCTCCCACAGCTCCACAGTAATCATATCTTTCATATACTCTTCTTTCTGTCCAGTGTAACTCAGCAAACAGGCAACAGGTCTAGATCCTTTCATTGCATGTATTACAGGAAAATGGTACCGACATATTCACATTTTCAACTCGCTGTAAGTTCCTCTGCTGCTTCATCAGTCTGTCTGGTGTCTCCTTTGTTCTCCTAATGTTTATGCAGCCTAGAAAAAAGTAGCATTACATCGTACACTTAAGATGTATAAACTTCCATTTCTCAAGTTTTTTACCATCAAAAACTTCTATCAGTTTGATTTCATTTGATGTCTTTCATCAAATCAATCAGTTCCATTAGCAAACACTGAAACATTTTACTTTACATGTGTGAAAAGGAGCAGGAAGTAGTTAAAACTTATCTAATCCCCCTTTATTCACTATTTTCTGTCATTACACGGTTGCATTCCCACAAAACAAATCTTCATATCCTATCTTCATACTTACACCTACAATCAAAATCAAGCTCCTCATGATTCTAAACACTTGTCTTCCTCCTTGTACCTCATGAAAAATACTTCTTTAAACCTCTTCCTGAAGTGGATTATGTTCTGACATTGCTGTAGCTCCATATATTGAGTCTGTTCCACAGTTTTACTTCACAGATTGAAATACAAAAACTTCTCCTTGTGGTCTTCACACTCACCATCTTTAATCTTAACTTCCCTCTTCAGTTATAACCCCCCTCTCTTTCAAAGAACAATCTTTGAATATTTCCTGGCAGGAGATTCTTCCTTGCCTTATACACAATTTGTGCAGTTTTAAAATCCACAAGGTCAAATAAATTTCAATATTTTGGATTTGAGGAACAATGAATTTGTGTGTTCACAGAAATCAACATTGTGAACAATTCTGATGGCTCTTTCCTGTAGTACTGACAGAGGTTGCAGTGAGCTTTTTTAAGTGTTTCCCCAAACCTAAGCACAGTAACTGAGATGTGGTGAAATAAGTGAACAGTAGAGAATAAGTAGTGATTCATGATCCAGAATGTTCTTGGCTTTGGCGAGAGCAGTTCAAATTCTGTTGACCACAACAATCTTTGAACCGGTGCATTTAACGTGGCCAATCACCAAATACAAAAACAAGTATGTCACTAGTTTGTCCACTCTGTGCTACTGTAGACACATGGTGTAGCAAGATGGTTACCTCTGAAGAAGCGGAACCAATCCTTATGTTGATATAAAATACTCATTTTTATATTCAGGTATTGAAACACTCATTTAAAACCACTTGTGAATGTAATTTTCCATTTCTTCCAGGTCTGTTTAGCTAAATTCTGCGTACTGCACCTTTAAGTTAAACGTCTGTAATCAAAGAAGTTTATTAGATTTGCATGTTGTCTGTTTTTCTTACTAATACACGAAACCTTATCCTGAATGTATACAGGTAGCGTGTATATATTGTGTATTTAAGATGGAGCAAACAGGAAACAGAAACTTTCAGTGGAGCACATCACACAGGTGGAGTTTTACCTACCTTGACATTACCCCGTGCACACACATCACATATGCAGACACACACACACACACACACACACACACACACACACACACACACACACACACACACACAGTCTCCAGGTCACTTCAGTGTGGGTGTGTTTGGTAAATATGCCATCCCTGCCTTCCTGAGTCCAGGGAGAATGTGGAGCTTTCATTCGTCTGATTAAGGGGCGAGGACAAATATGCCCTTTAAGGCGAGGCCCAGCTATACCCCCCCTCACCCTCCACACACACACACACACACACACACACACACACACACACACACGCTGACAGCCTTAATAGCGTGTAGCCCCAACACAGGTGCTATCCCACATGGCTCTTTCCAAAACAGACGGTGGGTGGGGGCCTGAGCTGATAACACTAAACCGCCTGACATGGAAGTTATTAGGTAGCCTTTGTAGGAGGTTTCCATTTAGAATCAGTCTGATGCTTTACGTACATTATCCGTGAGTCATGAGACATGAGAGCATCCTCTACTTTCATGACAAACATTTCCTGTGTGGCCTGAAAGTATACCTCACATCAAGCTTTTACTGCAGCAAGGTAAAAAAAAAAAAACTTAGCGAAGGAGTCTGCATGCATAACAGGAAGCAGATTCAAGTTTTAGCTTCAAGAAAAGTACAAAGATAACTCACCGTTTGAAAGATAGAAAAGGTCATCCATTAAATCACTCTTCAACATCTGGGTCTTTGGATGGATTTTAGTCTGGTCTTAATGGGTCTCCACAATGTGTAGCTGAATTTGCACCCAAATTTTCACGCTTTCTAAATCTTTGTTTAAAATGTTCAACACAGCCTCCTTAGTTTTTGACCAAAGAAGCAGAACAAGTTGCAGAGACCTCCTTAAAACAACACAATTACTGAGAAGCTGATTCAGAGTGGATGATTATTATCAGAGGACCTCTGTGTGTTCAGAAAACTGGAAGGTGATTGGCTCTGGAATTTTTACTTCATAAATTACAGACAGGGTTGATTTGTGCAGGATTAAACCACAGACGTCCCCCTGATTATTACACACTACCAGTCAAAAGTTTGGAAACACCTTCTCATTCAAGGGTTTGTGTTTATTTTAATTATTTGAAACACTGTTGATTAATACTGAAGACATCAAAACTATGAAAGAACATATATGGAATTATTTAATTCACAAAAAAAGTGTTAAAAAAAGCCGAATTCTGTAAAGTAGCCCCCTTTTTCCTTCATGACAGCTTTGCACACTCTTGGTATTCTCTCAGTCTGCTTCGTGAAGTGGTCTCCTGGAATCTGGTTTCTAATTAACATGAGCCTTGTCAAGAGTTCATTTGTAGAATGACTTGCCTTCTTAATGTGTTTGAGACCATCAGTTGTGTTGTTCAAAGGTAGGGTTAGCACACAATGGATAGCCCTATTTGACTACTGATGTAATCCAGATTATGGCAAAAGCAGATTATTTCATAGTTTTGATGTCTTCAGTATTGATCTACAATGTTGAAAATAATTAAAATAAATAAAGAACATTTTAATTTGAATCCTATGATAATGTTTGAATCATTACCTACAATCAAACAAACTGATATATTCAACCTGTTTTAGCTTAATAAATGAGGATTGAGAAATGTCATTATTCCATTATATTGTGACTCTTGGGTTAAAGTACAGAAACAGTAAAGTGGACTCTGTTTTATCAGAATGGTTTAGTTATTTTGAATTTGTTTATGAATTTCTCAGGCCCTCACATTTCTTCTCTTGTGCATAAAAAGTTGACTTTATATTTAAAGTGTTGGAATATTCATGCGTAATATCTTCCTTTCATCTCTGTTGTTGTCTCAGCTGTAACACAGGGAGAGGAAAAGTCCAGCACACTTTATCATCAGACTTTTCAATGGCATCTAAATCTCTCTGCTGAGAACATAACACACACACACACACACAAACACAGAGAGAGAGAGAGAGAGAGAGAGAGAGACACACAGGCACACACTCACACACGCTCCACTTTGCTATTTATGATCATGTGCCATGTTTCCGTTCTCCCCCTTCCTCCCCACGTGACTCTCCCTCCATGCGTAACCTCACCTCTCTTTTTAACCCTCTCTCTCTCTCTCTCTCTCTCTCTCTCTCTCTCCCTCTCTCTCTCTGTAATCTTAAATCGGTTTCACATGGAGCTGTGGTCAGGCCTTGTTTCTCATGGCGGAGGCATGTCACTGCAGACACTTCCTCTTTGGAGGATGGAACATTTCAGTTTTGGTGGGGAGTTTGGCTCCGCACCCCCGACGTTGTTTGATTTATGTATTATTTAATTTCCTCTCTGAAAATTGGATGCAGCGGGGCTTCTTCTTCTCTGTGACGGTGGTGTTCCTGTGGTGTGGTTGGGGGCAGCTTCGAGGGAAGAAGTTATTATTATGCTATTTGCATAAGAGGGACTCTTAGAGCCAATATAATATCATGCATTGAATGTCGCGAATTAAATGTCAGCCATGCCACAATTTATGTGTATGGGATTGTATGCTATGCATCTCTATATAATCTGTTTCAATCTCTGGAGTCTGCAGAGTTGTTTTTCTTGATTTTTTACATCACTCTTGGTTTGGCATTTACTCACCAACTAACAAAAACACTTTTCATCATCTTCAAACAAAATGTCATGATTTTCCATGGTGCCAGATTCAGCTATATTTTATTTAACACACAATTTTACCTCTTTTTTGCACATTTAAGATAAAGAGATTAACTGATAAGTTAAAATGTCAAAGGACTGTTAAATGGTTGAGTCCATTTTCAACAAAATAACAACACAGTAGCCATTTTTACCTCCTTAGATCTCATGCCCTGGTGCTTTTCAATGTATTTTATGTTAAACTGAATACTTTGGGGTTTTGGACTGTATGTCGGACCAAAAAGTAAATTCAAGATGCCACATTGGGCTTTCTTTGATGTTCTATTACCTAAACAATGAGTTTATTATGAGCTAATCAGTTTTAGAAATATGTAAATATAAAGGCCAAGACCTGTTGAACTGCTCTGAGATCATGCCTGCACATAATTTGCACAAGCTTTCTGTTTCCTCTTTTGTTTTCCCTTCTCTCTGTGACAAGCTTTCAAATCATCATTCACATTTAGCATTCATACTGTTTTTATAGATTTCTATTGTATTCAATGGACTGACTAATTGGGAAATTGCATCTTAGAGAAGTTTATGTTCTTATTCAACATATTAAATTATGATGAATTCCTAAATTTAGGTTAAAAACGTGCATTTGTTTGCACTTTTGCAAACAGGAGTTTAAAAACTTTGCATATGTGTTTGGTGATATTGAGTGAGGGGGCAGTATACCTGCACATGAATACGTGGTTACACATTGCTTCCTTTCCATAGTATATATTTTGTCAAGGGACTGTTAAATGGTTGAGTCCATTTTCAACCAAAAAAAAACCAAGAATAATTTTTACCTCCTCAGATCTCATGATTTGGAGCTTTTCAATGTCTTTTATTATAAACTGATTACTTGGGGTTATGATAAGGGTTAGGGTTAGGATTAGGGTTAGGGTTATGATTAGGGTTAGGGTTGTGATTAGGGTTAGGGTTAGGATAAGGGTTAGGATTAGGGTTAGGATTAGGATTAGGGTTTGGGTTAGGGTTAGGGTTTGATTAGGGTTAGGGTTGTGATTACGGTTAGGATTAGGGTTAGGGTTAGGGTTAGGATTAGGGTTAGGGTTAGGATTAGAGTAAGGATTAGGGTTAGGGTTAGGATTAGGGTTAGGATTAGGGTTAGGATTAGGGTTAGGGTTAGGATTAGGGTTAGGGTTTGGATTAGGGTTAGGATTAGGGTTAGGATAGGGCTAGGGTTAGGATTAGGGTTAGGATAGGGTTAGGGTTGGGACTAGGGTTAGGGTTAGGGTTAGGATTAGGGTTAGGGTTAGGGTTAGGATTAGGGTTAGGATAGGGTTAGGGTTAGGATTAGGGTTAGGATTAGGGTTAGGGTTAGGGTTAGGATTAGGGTTAGGGTTAGGATTAGGGTTAGGGTTAGGGTTAGGATAAGGGTTAGGATTAGGGTTAGGGTTAGGATTAGGGTTAGGGTTAGGGTTAGGGTTATGATTAGGGTTAGGGTTAGGGTTAGGATTAGGGTTAGGGTTAGGATTAGGGTTATGGTTAGGGTTGGGGTTATGATTAGGGTTAGGATTAGGGTTAGGATTAGGGTTAGGGTTAGGATAGGGTTAGGGTTTGGATTAGGGTTAGGGTTAGGGTTAGGATTAGGGTTAAGGTTAGGGTTAGGATTAGGGTTAGGGTTAGGGTTAGGGATAGGGTTAGGGTTAGGGTTAGGATTAGGGTTAGGGTTAGGGTTAGGGTTAGGGTTAGGATTAGGGTTAGGGCTAGGATAGGGTTAGGGTTTGGATTAGGGTTAGGATTAGGGTTAGGGTTAGGGTTATGGTTAGGATAGGGTTAGGGTTAGGATTTGGGTTAGGGTTAGGGTTAGGGTTTGGATTAGGGTTAGGGTTAGGATTAGGGTTAGGGTTAGGATTAGGGTTAGGGTTAGGATTAGGGTTAGGGTTAGGATTAGGGTTAGGGTTAGGATTAGGGTTAGGGTTAGGGTTAGGGTTTGGATTAGGGTTAGGGTTAGGATTAGGGTTAGGGTAAGGGTTAGGATTAGGGTTAGGATTAGGGTTAGGGTTAGGGTTAGGGTTAGGGTTAGGATTAGGGTTAGGGTTAGGGTTAGAGCCAGAAACAAACTCAAGCAAACTGAACCAGAACCGAACCAGAACCGAACCAGAACCGAACCAGAACCGAACCAGGACCGACCCAGAGCCGAACCAGAACTGAACCAGAACCGAACCAGAACCGAACCAGGACCGAACCAGAACTGAACCAGAACCGAACCAGAAATGAACCAGGATCGAACCGGAACCGAACCAGAAGAACCAGAACCAGAACCAAACTCAAGCAAACAGAACCAGAACCAAACTCAAGCAAACTGAACCAGAACCGAACCAGAACCGATCCAGAGCCGAACCAGGACCGAACCAGAACCGAACCAGAACCGAACCAGGACCGAACCAGAACCGAACCAGAACCGAACCAGGACCGAACCAGGACCGAACCAGAACCGATCCAGAGCCGAACCAGGACCGAACCAGAACCGAACTAGAACCGAACCAGGACCGAACCAGAACCGAACCAGAACCGAACCAGGACCGAACCAGGACCGAACCAGAACCGAACCAGAACCGATCCAGAGCCGAACCAGGACCGAACCAGAACCGAACCAGAACCGAACCAGGACTGAACCAGAACCGAACCAGAACCGAACCAGGACCGAACCAGAACCGAACCAGAACCGTACCAGAACCGAACCAGGATCGAACCAGATCCGAACCAGAACCAGAACCAGATCCGAACCAGAACCAAATCCAAGCATACAGAACCAGGACCAAACTCAAGCAAACAGAACCAGAACCAAACTCAAGCATACAGAACCAGAACCAGAACCAAACTCAAGCAAACATTATTAATGTCCTCAGGTTGGCATTGAGAAAAATCAGATGCCTCAGCTTGGATGGGCTGATCCGATTTCTCCTCTCAGTGAGTATTTGCCCGGTCTTCGAGAAGACTCTCTCAGAAGGAACAGATGTAGCCACGATACACAGCCTCCCCTCCATCACCTGTATCCTATATCCTCACATGTGATTGGCCGCATGGCCGCCATGCTGACCAATCAAAACAAAGTTCTGCTCTGAGCAGAGCTGGGGCTGAGCACTGTGAGAGCTAAGCAGCGAAAGGAAAAAACTGGGAGCCGGCTCTCTCTCTCTCTCGATGCGAGCCAGCTCTTCTGATTCACTATAAAGCATCGACTCTCAGAGCCGCAGCTTTTGATCATGACACATCACTACTGTGCTTAATCTGTGTTACAATTATGAGGGGGCCTTGGACAATTTTCTCACCTGTAAGGGGTCCCTGGCTCCAATAAGTTTGAGAACCCCTAGTCTAGACCATTCATCATTCACGTTTAATCAATAATACTGTTTTTATAGATCTATATGTACCTAATAAGAGTGACCTATTGTGTTCACTGGACTGAAAGATTAGAAACATACACCTTAGACTATATTATGTTCATATTTAACAAAATAAATGATGAGGAATTCACAAGCTAAACATGAACACCTTTGCAAACAGGAGAGTAAAGATGTTGTATATGTGTTTGGTGATATTGGTGGAGAGGAGAGTCGGCAGTATACCTGCACATGATTAGGTGGTTACACATTGCTTCATTTCCATAACATGTTTTTGTTCATAGTTCATGTAAGTGCACTGACGTACACACCTTATCGGCGTGATCTTTCAACTGTTGTGCAGCATTCGCTCACGTATGTGCAAATGCATGTTAACTGCATCAAGAGCCGTACGTGAGCAAGTGCACAGTGTGGAGAGTGTGGTGGTGCACTGTGGAGTATGAGAGCAGGACTTGTGGAGTGATGGAGGAGAGGTTTCGAGGGAGGTGGTGAGGGGGCTCGCTCCTGTAAATGTGGCCGTTTGTGTGTGAGGGAGGGGGCGAGGCGGGAGGGAGGAGAGGTGGGGGAGTGCTGGATGTAGCCTGCTGTAGACACAAGGGTGGATTGATAGTAAACACACACTCCGGGTCTAGTGGATCTGCTGCCGGTAGCCGGGCTAACAAGCCCTTCATTAAGGCCGTCTGATACACTCACTGAGCGCCTTTGTTGAAGTAGGAAGCGAAAAGTACACCAGACAGATTTGACCTGAGAACGTTGGTATGCGCTGCCAGCAGTCCCAAGCTTCTTTTTTTTCCTTTCACCCCCTTCACCTCTCAAGAAGGGTTTATTTTTGTCGTGCTGAACAGGTTGTCTCATGGCACGCGCCAAGTCTCACCTTCTCTAGAGAAATACGGCGAGGAAACGTATAGATTTACAGGATTATTTCACTCTGAATGAATGAAAGAAGGTGACTTCTCGTGTGTGCGGCATGTTTGTGACCTTAAAATCGACCTCAACATGGGGAGTTTGGGGCCTCAGATGAATGCTTCATCTTGATTTTGTGGATTCAAGCGTATTTTTGCATGCTCCATAATATAGTATATGCCTGAGTTTCCCTTGTTTGTGATTATATATTGCACATGTCAAGACATTTTTATGATTTCTCCAATGTTGATACTCACCCACAATTTATTCCACTCATACATTTCTGCCTGCCACGTTCTGGTCCTGAAAGGTGTCGAGTGTGTTTATGTTACCCCCTCTTTGCTGTGTTCTTATTTATATTCTGTTATTCTTCACTGTATCTTGTTACCGTGTGCTGCTGTAACGGCCTAATTTCCTCACTGCAGCCATTAAAGTTCGGTGTTGCTTTATCTTAAAAGGACAACAGGACCTCACAGACAGTGCTAGGCGTGCTGTAGTATATCACTCCACATACACTTTGTACTCTGCGTCCAACATGGTCTAGCCTGTGTGCGTTCAAGCAGCATGATATAGGGTGTAGTTGCGGCTACAGAGGGAAGTGCATTGCAGTGACCAATAGAGCATAAAGGCCGCTAGTGTATCCTGGGTTTCATGCTGTGGCACTCTAATGGCTGGGAGCACAGGAGGCGAGCGAGCAAGCAAGGGCCGGCCGGCCGCCCTGAGCGAAATGAACCCTGCACATGCCTGTCCTCTCATAGCCTCATTAAAATGACTCCTCTGACCAAAAGTCAACTCCTTCCCACGTGACTACACGAACATTGACCCAAATAATAATGCAAAATCGTATTAAATATTATAATTCAAAAAGAGTTTACAAGTATTTCATGGTTGTAAAAGCATTAATGATTGGTTCATAGAGACGTCTGTGTTGTTAACGACCTAAAAGACATGATGGACGTCTGTGATTCAGAGCTCGACCTCCTCCCTTTGATTAATAATTTAACGCTACACTTCATGGCTTATAATAAAAAATGTAATCGCCATCCCTGCAGTTAATAACCCACTTTACAAATGTCCAATAAATACCCATATGTTCCTCTCTTTATAATCAGCCATACAGCTGAAGTACATTATTAATACATGATGCCGGGTCCAGCTTTTATGAAGCCATTTATAATCATGAGTTTATTGCTTTTTAATGAGCTATTGGCAAATATTAGCAAATGGTGGAGTCACAAATGGTAGTAAGCAAATAAAGGTTTGTTATTTTTTTTTTACAGTCCATCAGTTGTTTCCTGTTGTAGCTGCTATTCATTTGGTCCTGATCCCCTGCTGCTGCTCTCCAGAAGGTGCACGGTCAAAGGATTTTTTCCTGGCAGCCTCAGGAATCCAATTAATGACTTATTACTGACATACATGAATAAAAAAGCAATGGGTTAAAACCTGCAAAAAGTGTAAAGCATTACTTAATCCAAGATTACAGACTCAAACCATCATAGACTGCCACAGAAAAGCATCATACCTTCTCTTTATAACTTAATAGTGCTGCTTATTTATCACTGAGCTGTTGTTTTTTTCATGTACATGTTTTGCACTACTTCAAAACACTAAAGAACAACTACATTTAAAAGTGACGCCGCATGGTGTCTGTTTTTCCTCTCCCTGGTTGGTGTAGTATTTCCATTTTACCCTCCACACTGACAGAGACCTCATTTAAACAAGGATCCAGGTGTAGACCACTGTACTCTGTGACCCTGTTGTTTTTAAAGTGCTATTACTCATGTCTCCTGTCTAGTCTACTGTCAAGAGCTAAATCAAGCTGTCTTGTTTTTTGAGCCAGAAATGACCGTAGCTGGAAGAGAAGATAGACACCCAACAGTTCAGCTCGTGGCACTCATCTGCCATTCAAAGCAGCCGTGAGCTTCATTCTGAATGACTTTGAGCCTAAACTTAAAGGGATAAATCTCTTTTTATGGATTCAAAATTTACACAGTTTCCATGAGGGGGGAAATTGGCTATAAAACACTGATCCAGGTTTAGGGCTGTCAAAATATCAGATGTTTACCTCACGTTTAACCCAACGGAAACTCATCATTTTCCTCTGCCTGTGATTCTGAGTAACATGTCGTTCAAAATCATCTCATCTTTTTACATAACACCCAAAACTTGGGAGGTAGAGTGCCTCACTTTCCTCTGTGATCACCACCAAAATTATTTGCGCTTCAGTAGAAGCCACACTCCAGTAAAGACTAGCTAGCTGGTTACTTGGTCTTCTTCTGCTGCTGCTGCTGCTTCTTCTTCTTCCCTCTGTTTTGTGGTGTGTGGTAACCGGCAAACAGAACCACTACTGCCCCCTACTATATACCAGTTAGTTGCAGGGTCTTACTTTTATTCATTTAAAGCACAATATCAGTGTTTCATTTTTGTTAATAGACTGTTATTGTCAATATAGGTACATTTTGACGGCCCTATCCAGATTGTAATGATCTTAAATTCTGCTGTACAGTTGGACGTTTTATTAAAGCCATCTCCTAGTGGCTGTTTTAGGAACTACAGTTTTTACTACTTCTTCTCATACATCGAATGATTCAACCCGACACATGCTACCGCTTGAATGATCTTGCATACAATCTCAACTTACCCGTTAAAGTATTTACATCACTAAAGTTCCTTATTTAGTTCAAACTTTCCTCATAACTTCTTTCATTGAGAAGCCAGGCAGGAAGGGTCCAGCCTGGCTTCCTCATCCTCAGCCTTTCTAAGGAAGATCAACCGTTCGATCCCTCGAGGATCAAAACGGACGACAAAATAATTTTCCCTGTCGGTCGAAATTGACCATCCGGCTTCCAGAAAACATGTCATTATGGTCGTCTCTGCTCCCCTCTTTCACCACAGACTTGGACTCTTATTGACAGCACTTCAGAGGAGTGAAATGGTAATGGTCATTGCATACATTTTAGGATTTGTTGAATAACTGTGTGTTTGTGCGCTCGCGCTTGAGGGGGCTTGGTTTTCAGAGGGATTTGCAAACCACCAGAGGAAACTTGTCATTAGAGGAATATGTGGAAACAAGGATGTGGTGGGCGCTCCAATTAAGTATCTATCACTTTTCCAGCGACCCATCAAAACATCCTGCAGTTAAAGAGCTCTGTTGACATTTTATTAAGGGGGAATGACTGACACAAGGATTCCAGACATCTCTGCTGGTGGTGGCTGTGGTGCATTTAAGACCTTGGGGTTTAAAGCTTCATGCTTATGGTCAGGAGGATATTGTTATCTATGAATGTTGCTTCTATCAGCTCTGTACATACAGTACTCAAAACATGGCTGTCCGTCCTTGAAGAGAGATCCCTTCCCTGTCACTGTCCTTCCTCCCTACCCAAATTTGGGATGTTGCAAGCTGTATGAGATGGAAAGCTTTTTGCAACAACCTTTGTATTTTGGGCTTTGTGGTTAATTGCACTGTATTGGGTCTGACCAAGCCAGTCAAGAAATTGGGGGTGTGATACTGTATGGTTCTAGAGAATCTCCTGTTTGGCATTTTCAATGAAATGGACAAAGTTAGGTCAGCATGTTGACCCAAGACCTCCAAATAAGGACTATAGACTCTGCATCCTTAATGTCAGACTCAACAATGTCTTTATCCAATGTGTCATCCCTCAAACTCAAGACTACTCTGAGTTTACTGTGTTCTTCTGATTAAACAGCCTTGTAAGCACTCACTCCAACTGTATTTGGTTGTTTTGCACGAGACCACTTTGAATCAATATGGCGGAAAACACAAGGAGGGTTCTTCTGATCACACGTTTTATGTCTCTGAGAAAAACAGGTTTTTCTCCTCTCATGTTGATACAACATATCAACTCATTGAGACAATCTGCTCCACCCTGATTTGAGTATAACCTTGGCCCAGTCCAGCATTGGTCATATCTTGTATACAAGGAAGTGAGATGATTTATAAATGCGTCTTGCAGAGAGAGATGTGTGTCATAGAGGATGAATAAATACAATAAAAGGAATGAGTCAGTAAATATTCAGATCTTAGTCATTACTGTTTAACCTGAACCAGTTGCAATGGAAGTGCTTACTGTACAAGCTGTTACTTTCAACACTTTTTGCTTCATCATCAAACCCTCTCTCTTTTTGACTCACTATCAGGCCCGACTTTCGGGTCATCTTGAGTCAGCAAGTTTCAGCCTCCAAAGTCTCCGAACTGAGAGGCCCTTGATGATTACTTTTTTTTTTTTTTGTTGTTTGCTTTGCCTTTACGACTGGCTGCGTGCCACCGTCGGGAACTCTAAAGCCTCCCCACATCACCAGAGAGCGGCCTCTGCAATGCATCAGCTTAGCCGCCGCCATATATTAAAGTGATTGCTGACATAATTTATGAAGGGAATGAAAAATAAAGTCTGCATTGCAATAAAATTTTAAAAAGAGGGAGAGATCTGTAATTTATTTGGCCCCTCCACAAGTCAGCACTCTCTGCCACCGACCGACCCCCCCCCCCTGCTCACATCTCATTTCTGTGCATTTGCAGTTTTCTCCTTCCTCCTGTTTTTTCCCCTCTCAGGAGCGCAGGGGGCCCATCGTTAGGGGGTGGTGGGTTTCTCTTTTGGGGGGGGGGGGGTCAGGGGTATCAAGGTGGTGCTGGAGGGGAGTCGGCGCTGTACTTTTGGATCCGGTGTAGGAATGCCTTCACATTTACAAACAAACTGGCTCTTTAGCTCGCCCTGTTTGCCTTTTGTGGCTTTCATTTTTTTTTTTTTTTTCAAGGCCTGTACGGGCAAACACACAGCAGGAAACACTGACTTGTTGATCGCCTTCACAGACCTGCTCATAAACCCAGCAAGCATGAATGTGGAGGCCTGTGTGTGTGTGTGCGTTACGTTTGTGTATTTCAAAACAGCCCCGGACATTTTTCCCTCTTTTTATAATAAACCAGAGGGGTGTTGTTGAAGTAAACAACCAAATAATTATTAACTGTTGAATCATGAGATTGAGGCACAAGAGGGCAAACCCGTCCTCGATGTCAAATGTCAACGCAAGTAAGACATTACTCTCTGATTGTGCTGCAAACTTTGTCTGTTCCTGTTTATGAATGTTGCTTGGAAACAACACTAAATCACATTGTTCAACATGTGGCATCCCTCTCGCTCCCTCTCACTAATTCCTTGCCTTTGCTCGCTCGCCCTCGCTCCGTTTGTAAACAGGGAAGCGGGATGCATGGCCTCATTGTTTTGCATCATTATTACTGACAGGCCTTAATGACTTGAATGATGGGAAAGCCTCATACAAAATTAACCCAGCCCCGTGTGTTTACGCTGCCTAAATCATGTTGCTCATTGGCTTGGAAGAGAAGCAGAAGGGGGGAAAAAGAGGGCCTCACATCCTGACATCTGCAGAGCACCTGTCCTGAGCCGTGCATGTTAGCTGCGCCAGAGCACATTTAAACAGCTATCTTCCCTCATTTTACTCTGCGGCCTTGAAAAACACCATGACCGTCATGTGCTTAAACAATTGACAACTTCTGCTGTTTTCTTCCTGTTTCCACTACGTCTTCGCATTGTGTGCGTTACTGATGATGTCACGGTATCTGTTTATTTGTATTCCAGTTTCATCCTTTGAAAACTTGTGTATTTGGTGTGCTGTTGAAGAATACTACAATATTGCATGGATTTTTTTCCTCCCCAATATTTTCTAGATATATTTATCTGACCTTTTATGAAGGGATTGCATCTCATCTTGTACTTTGATGAATGTCATCTGTTAGAGGAGCATTAGCAACTAGCTATGATGTGAGATGTGAAGTCTTAATAGCAGCGTGATTGGCGCTGACATGTTGCACTGGCGGAGCCCAGGCATGTGCAGAAGCAATATGGCTAGTGGAGCAGCAGGTCTGATGCTAACCAAAAGACAGATTCAACTGATAAAAGGTCAAATATCTGTTAGGTGACAGCAGAACAGACTATCCAGAACGCTGCAGGAGCTTCATGTGTCTGCAGAGCTGTCATCTTTTTAACATTAGACAACTTATTTACATACATTTCTCTGAAAAATGAAAACTTGCACATAAATCAGCATGGTGAAACTAACTTTACTGACACAAAACATGTTTGAGAAACATGTGTTTATTATTTGTATTTTAATTTTCAAGTTTGACCCATATTCCATCTGTTTTAATGGAGGAGGCAGGCTTTAAGACCTATATTGCAGCCAGTCACCAGGGGGAGCTCTAAAATTGTGGCTTCAAATGGGACAGCTCCTTTATACAATCAATGGTGCAAATGATAAAACGGGCAATCATTTTTCTGCTATTGTGGAGGCTAACACTTTGGTAGCTTAGCCACATGCATATTTGCCTCTTGTGCACCACAGAAAAATAACCAGCATCCATCAAAAGTTGGTTTTATAAAGAAACTGTCTCTGATAAGTTCTTCTAAAAGAGGTGAGGACAGGCGAGTACTTAGTGTAGTTTTAAGCAGACAAATGAAGACAGCCTTACTATAAGCTAGCATTTTTAATGCTACAACATCTGCTTACAACTATACTATTACAATCTTACAATGTAAGCTATATCTTTACTTGCAGAAAACTTTGGTACCAGAAGAGAACTAAGAGCCCGTGCTTGGAGCAGGATTAATAGTAACATTACTTGCAATAATCACTGCTATCCCTGCAAGCTTGCGAACATGGGCCACACACTTTGACACACTTCATCAGGTTAACAAGGAATAACAAGCTAGCTTATCTATAATTTGTTTATAAACACCCAGGTTTTATTGCTTCATAAAATAATTCAGATCTTCTTTGATCTTCTCTCATTTCATGTCATCCTTTCTTTATATTTTCAACGTTAAAGCAGACCCAGCAAATAAAAGGGTAAATAAATATGACTTAAAGCACAGACTTTTGTGTCCTAAGCAGTAAAACTCTCTGAAACAAACCTGTTTCTGGACTCTGCAAACTCAGTAAATGGACAGTGCAACATATACAGTAGCTGTAAACCGTGGTGCTGCTCACTGCAGCCTCCATGTGAATATTCAGTATTAACTTGCGTGTCACGCAGTGTGCCACACAGTGCAGCTGCAGAGAGAAGGCCAGTGTCCAGCACTGCTTCGGTCCACTGAACAATTTCCCTGCGCCCACATTGCTCTACATGCATGCTCTCACTGTTCAATATTCCACAGCCCTGCTGAGTCACATGACTGCCTGTCCCACTAACCTCCCACCAGACGTTATCAGTGGTTATACAGGCCAATAGTTTCCTGCGAGGAGAGAGTTGTGTAAGCTGGCCGGGCTCAGAACAAAGCTGTGCCTTTGGAAAGGGATGAGGGTGGCAGTGCTGGGAAAGGTGCCTGGCCTTCATCAGCCAGCGCCACCGAATTCGGAAGTGAGTCACTCCTCTGCCGTGTGCAGAATCCCTCCCAAAGGTCACCCTTACTGGCTTCGGCACGTCTCCATGTCAGCTGTTGCATAATGCCAGCAGTAGCCTACTGTAGAAAAACAGGCTGCAGGAGGAGGGTTGTATTTATACTGAAGACACGGCGGATCAGAGCAGTGGTTTAACAGACTTCTTTTTTCCTCTGAAGACTTTTGGATCAAATCTGGAAGGAAAGAACCAGATGACCAGTTTTGTACCAATATTCAAACTCAGTACATTAGATTAATTTGAATACACTGACCTTCAGAGTCTACACTGTTGTTAAGCTTTGGAGTTCAGTCTTGTTCCAACAACATGTGGTTCTTGTGGCTTTCTTCAAACATCTAATTAACTTCTGAGATTAAATTTTCTCCAGAATAAAAGTTGATAGTTTGTTTTGACTGTCCGCTCCTTTCTTCCTTTTCACTGTTCATGTAAGGTTAGATATTTAAGTCATATCTTACACCTAAAATATCCTCAAATTTCAACATATACATGTCACTAAAGCCTTAATTTGATTCCTTCCTTGGACTTAAACCTTTTATGCCTTCATCTTGACAAAACAAAATCCCTTAGCTTTATTTTTCATGCATTACTTTTTATTATTCATGCAGGGTTACATGAAAATGACCTTTTCTACAGCTCTGATCAGATCATCAAGAAATCCTTCTTTCATTCTGATCCTCCTCGTGCAAAAGTTGAATTTTAATTACATCACCTTTCTCTGATCACTCTTCAGCTGAGTTTAGGAACACAGATGCCGATGCCAGAGTCCGTTTGATCATCACGCAGTCTGTTTAGTCCTGATTACAGCGACTTTAAACAGTTTTTTTTGTGCTTATTTGTCCCATTTTGTTTATTGGATTGCATGTTTATGAGACGAAGGCCTTTCAGGGGGAATAAAAATAGTTTTCCATTACCATAACACATCTCCAGTTAGCGCTGAATTCGATCTGCCTCTGAATGTGCACACAGGATTCAGTGGTTTGGTATCAGCTGGATGGGGCGCTCTTCCTGACAGCTGAATATCTGTGTCTGTTTCCTGTCCCAGATAACAGCAGTATGCAGAGAGGCTGCCCTCCTGGCCCTACAAGAGGACATCAAAGCTCAGCACGTCCAAGCCAGACACTTTGAAAGTGCCCTGAATGCTGTGAAGCCCCGGATCCCTGACTCTCTCATCCAGTCGTATATCAGCTATCAGCAGCAGCACAGCGGCCTGTGTTTCTTCTGAGCACGCCACCGTGGACGAAGTCAAAACTAAGAGACTGCTTTCACTTTGATTTCTGATTCTGTTTGAAAAGAAAGTGCCAAGTTATTATTATGAACTAACAGAAGAACAAATATGAGGCTGGTTTAGTTATCGAATGCCATCATGTCTTATTTCAATTGTAAGTTTCCCCAAATTGTTTGTTCATACATTTTAATACTCTGTAAACAAAAATGTGTGTTTACTCCACAGCTTTTCTTTGGTTGTTTTGCAGAATGACTCAGTGTGTCTTTCTTTAATCATATGAAATATTAATAATGTATTAAAGTGCATTATTTATGTATTCATGGTCTTTGGTTGTTTGTCTGTTAAAGAGCAAAAGGGACATTGTTGGAACTGGAAACTCACAGATCAACTAAAGGTCGGTTCTATTTAAACAGGAGTTAGAAGAATGAACCTTTTATCACCTTTTTATTGAATAGTATGTGTTTAAAATAAGTTATATTATTAATTTACAAACATATTAACACATGTAAGAAATGTGGTTTCCTGGGAGCATGTTTGGAGTGTGTTTTAATCCTCCTGTTATGTTCGTTTCTCTGGAACAGCAATAATGTTCCTGGGTCAATTTGACCCGGGGCATATTCAATGATCCAAAAGTGTCAGAACCCCCCAAAAAAATCCCAATACACATTTCTTAAAATCTAATTTCTAACTCAATTTCTAACCATTTAAATCAAGATTTGATCCATTGGTGTTTCTTTAATCCTCACAGATCATGGTTCAATGAGGATAACTCACTTGTTTACATTAAAATTCATGTTAAAACTTTTTTTAATGAACATTATAAAGCCATGAATATAAATACAATAGCTTCACACGACATAGATTTTTGTTTTTTTTAATTTTTTTTATAATTATTTTTGTTTTTATGAAGTGATGTTGATGAATTAACATGACTCCTTCTCGTCACATGCTGCCCAGGTTTATATGCTGCATTTAGCTGGTTTGAAAGGCATATATTGCCTAAAACAGACTTTAAAAAGGGTCACAACATAACCCACAACATAACAGGAGGGTTAAGGCTTTGAGCATACATATGAACATTTTACATTCAAAAAAAATCTGTCTCTTTTGCACCTTAGGCAAGACAAGGCAAGGCAGCTTTATTTGTATAGCGCATTTCATACACAAGGGTAACTCAATGTGCTTTACATTAAAGCATTAAAAGCATTGGAAACATTCAGACAGGCATAAGAGAACATAATTAAAATGACAAATATACTGTACTAAATAAATGACATACTATTTTTGAAAATGTTTAGCTTTTAGGAAAATATCCCCTGCAGAATTTTAAAGTACTGCACAGACAAATTAGTTTAAAAGTGTTCCACATTTATGTGA
The DNA here is from genome assembly GCF_009762535.1 of Notolabrus celidotus. Classification (NCBI taxonomy): domain Eukaryota; kingdom Metazoa; phylum Chordata; class Actinopteri; order Labriformes; family Labridae; genus Notolabrus; species Notolabrus celidotus. The sequence continues at coordinate 32,043,096 of NC_048279.1, forward strand.
ATACAGAAAATATTTGAGGTCCTTATTTGACTAGACTGCAACAGATGTCAAGTTGCATTAATGTTTTAAGATGATAGTGGAAAGCCTGATCCTTCACTTCAGGTTATTACATAATGTTCCCCTGCTCTGACTTTCATGGAGTACGAAACGGAGTTTTATCTGGACTCCCTTCAGGAACTCATAATGGTTCCTGAACCTCCACTTTTGAGGGAGCTTCTGCTCGCACATGCACGCGGAGAAAAGCAGTCCCGGCTGCTGGATTCATCACATGCATCCATGGAAAATCAGCTAATTGCTGTAATCGTGAGATTTCCGTCCGCACTTCCGACCACTAAGAGCCCGGGATCCAGGCGGCCATCTGTCGGTCGACCAGGATTTGCTTTATCACCGAGGAGCAGGATTTTAACATACAGCCTGAAAACACTTGAGCCGTTTTTCCTCCAAAGAGTCGCTTTAACAGTCCGTTAACTCTTATAGGGGCTTTTCCCCTGTTCTTTTTTAAGCATTTGCTGACCCGAAATGGCACTGGAGGTCATTCATCTATTGATTTTTCCATTTGAATAGGATAAATTGACTTTGTATTGAACTTCCTTTTCTCATGGATCCGGATGTAGCGCATCCGCGACACCAATCAAACCAGACAGTCAGGAACAGAGAGGAGGAGGGAGGGGGGAGGGGGGTGTAAGAGCGAGGGGGGAGTCTTTCCCCTGGCTGCAGGGCTGCTTTTTTCTTAAGGTGGTACTGAAAAAAACCAACCACCAACACCACCATTTCCACTTCTCCACATCCAAAAAAAAAAACGACCCGTGAAACTCTTAAAATGATGGGAAAGTATCCAGATCAGGGAGTAGTGCACGCTGCACACTCATACAGACGCATCTTTATTTCCTCCGATGAGTGTGATGACTGCGTGTGTGCGTAATGGGAACATTCCAGAGAGCAGAGGAGACATCCTGTTGATGTTTCCTCCCTGCGTTGTCTGTGCAGACAGTGGTTTCCAAAGTGTGGCTCCAGCACAAAGGGGGGTCCTTTTTATAGAGCCAAGGTTAACTTCAGTCAACTTTTAAAATTATAGCATTAAGTTTATGCCTGCTTTTAATGCCCGTTACAAAGTCTTAAGAATAATTCAGTGGATTTATTAGATTTGGAAAAACCTTTATCCTGTTAATGATCATAAAAAGCCCCAGACATGTGGCCATTTCTGTTAATGCCAGATTAATCCTAGATTAATTCTGTTAAATACTTGTTATTTCGGGGTCATTAACTTATTAATGTGTTACAAAACATTGTACCAAAGTTGTTTTAATGTACTTTATTGAAGAGATATCTTATAGTTCAACTTTATTTTACTTTTTTACTATACTGTGACATAGCAAAGTGTATTCAAAAAGTAAAATCAGTATTTTATTTGCAGTGTTGTACACTTAATATTTTATAAAAGCTTAAAGCTGCTGTGAGGAACTTTTCTTTTGTATCGATTCTGGCGCCCCCATTGTGGGCAAAGTGATACCTCTTATCTCTTGTCCTATACATGCAAAAGGAGTGTTTTCAACAAAAGCCTCATCCTGTAGTCTTTTAACAGTCGACTTTATCAGGCAATGTGATTATTTTCCATGAAAACAGTCAAATAAAGTCTGTTTCTGAAGCAAGATGTCCATCATCTGGTCTGACACCTACCCTCCCAGGGCAGTTTCAGGCATTAAAAATTACAACAGAGAAGGTGTCAGTGTTGCTGCTGGTGGACATGTTTGCTATTGAAGGTTATAAAGAGGCATCAGTATCATTTTTAGTCTGTTTCTCAGCCATTTCAAAACTCCTCACAAGGCCTTTAAATGTACCAAGAAGGTTCACTTTAAACTTAAAGCTGCTGTGAGGAACTTTTGATTTATATACATTTTGGTTTCCCCCATTGTGGACAAAGTGATACATCTTATCTCTTGCTCTGTACATGCAAAAGTAGTGTTTTCAACAAAAACCTCACCCTGTTGTCTTTTAACAGCCAGATGTATCACTCAATGTGATTATTTGCCATGAAAACAGCCGAAAAAGGGAGTTTCTAAAGCCAAATGTCAATCATGTGGCATTAAAAATGACAACAGAGAAGATATCGGTGTTGTTGTTTATGGTTTTGTTTGCTTTTGAAGGTCATAAAGGGGCATCAGTGTTGGTTTCAGTCTATTTCTCAGCTGGTGGAAAAACTCCTCATAGTGCCTTTATATGTATGAAATGAGGATTTGAATCCACATTTCTCCTCGTAACTAAGTATGCTGAACTTCACATGACGAATCAGCAATAATATAAATAAACTGCGCGTTTATTACATCACTATTAGTCACATTCACCTTATTCACATCATTATTCATAACCCACAAGAGCGGAAACAACTCCTTTTTTCTTCCCTGAGCCCCCTCGTACACCAACGCGGAATAAAACCGCTCCGTTCCACCTTAACAAGTGCACACATCTCTATCGCCCGGCCTTCCACATCTGCCCAATGAATCAGGAGCGGATGCGATGTATCCTTTTTCAGTGGAGTGAATGGCCAATGGGAGTTGGCTTGTCGAGCAAACACTGAGCCCTGCGTTCCCATTCATTCAGTGCTGAACAGGCCCGCAGAGCTGAAGAGAGCGCACGGCTGTCTGCGACCACACGACGCTTCTGTTTTTTCTCTCTCTCTCGCTCTCTCTCTACAGCGAGCGCAGACTCTCCGCAACAAACACAGCAACAGCCTGAACTCCACTCTCCGCGCACACTCTAAGAGGAGAACGTCTTGGATTTAAGCTCCCTCGTCTTTGATTTGATTTCACACGAGACATTTTCTACGATATTTCGACTCGCCAACTTATTCCTGCGGGACTTTCTAGAACTGGGTTAGTCTCGCCAGAAGATCGGCCTCCCCAAGTGCGCAGCAGCTCTCCCTCCTCCATCAGAGCTCCACCGTGGATTTAACTTTGTTTTAAAACTGGGACGAATGCATGCGTAAAAGCGCGCTCCACTTCCAGAAAACTTACCAAGAAAAGGGAATTACGCACAGGGATACTCTCTCTCTTGGATTAAAAGGCAGTTCATGTTATGCATTAGACCCGATAGCCTGCGTTTGGACATTGCCCCTTCCTTGTGGATGGAGTTTTGGTAGGCTATTTGGTTGATGGATTCGACGTTATGGATGGTTGCATATAGGTATGTATTTGCCTCACTATTTCACTCTACTTTTACGCATATTTGGGGGGTTTAATGCTTTATATTTGACTGTAGTGGTGCACTAAGTAGCAAAGTGCGCACACCAGCAGCTATTAAATGTGTCGCCACCTCGTTGCATACATTCAGGGACTAAATGTGTGGTTTCTAAATGTGTTTGGCACGAAAAAAACACCCACAGCGGGTAAAACTCATCGCGATTAGTTGATGAAGTTGATGGATCTCCATGCCTGCTGTGTCCTTCCGCGGCTCTGCTGTAACAAACACCCTTCCCCCCACGGCGGTTGTTTTCATTCATAAGTTTTAGCCCGTCTATTCGGATGCGTCCTCTCGTGTCTCTTGATCTCCCGATCCCGATGTTTTATAGGGTTCTGCTTTTATTACTGCGCAGGATGTCGTCCTGTGAACACGAGCCGTGCAGATAATCCTATTTATCAGGCGCTCTTTGACTCCAACACTTTAAAAAACACAGATAACTTGTTTATTTGTGACGCGTAAAATATGACAAATCGCCCGTTTCTGGCAGGAGGTGCAGTCTTCCTCACAGTTCATGTTTTTCATGAAGCAGTGCTGCTTTCTGTCTTTGCAATCTCTCCAGGATTTGGCCTCGTGCATGTCTGCGTTGCCTCGTAACATCCACGAAGGCTCACACCAAGGGTTCTAATGTTGCATATGACTTACACACGCACATCTGACAACTTATGCGCTTCCAGTAAAGTTTCCCAAACCGTGAGGTGCAGATTCAGCCTGAGAACATTAAAGCTCCTAGTTCGTCTTTTATTCTCATCAGAAGTCTGTATTTTGTCGGAACTTGGTCTGACCTTTAGTTCTTTTTCCCCGTCTCCTACTTTTGTCCCCATTTCCCTGAATCCTTTTCGGTGTAGTAATAGAATACTAAGTGAGGCAGCTCATTTAGTTCCCTTGGATCGCGTCCTCATTTCGTCGCCGCGGTGCATTTAAATGTTAACTAGTCATACAAATGTAAATGAGGAGGGGAAGTATTTGTAGGCCCTACTGAAGTTTAAATGTGTGCGTATTAGGGAGGAAGGTACACCAAGTCTTGTTAATAGTCAACTTTTTTCCCAGAGGATTTACTTAAAGGAATCAAAAGTGACACACAGTCGTGTTGACAGCATGAGCACAGAGTCAGTGTTGGGGTAAAACACACAGCTGAATAGGAAATACACATTTCTGTTATTTTATTATGTGAAGAATGTATAATTTGAAATTCACATTTTTTTGCTGCTGCAGGATTAGTTCAATTTAATCTATCCATACTGATCAGTTGCACTTGATGTAGTCTGTATATAGGCCCAGGAATGTGGTTACCCGTCCTCCATCAGGACAGAGTGTTATTGCCAGTTATGCCATGTTTTGGCTGTCTCTGATCATGTCCCCTCCCTCCCCACTTCTTCCTTTGTCTCTCCCTGGCCTCTCTCCCCCCCTCAGGCAGGTTTTCCGATGCATGCCAAGTCCACGGTGAATGTCGGAAGTGGTGATCCCCCCAGATGGAGCTCCAAAGTCAACATGGCCCCGGCGGTTCATTAGTGGTGATCCAGCAGCCTTCCCTGGAGAGCCGGCAGAGGTCGGATTACGAGCGGGAGCTCCAGCATGCCGCCATTCTCTCCCTGGACCAAATCAAGGCCATCCGCTCCAACAACGAGTACACCGAGGGGCCCTCAGTGGTACGGAGGCCCCCTGCGCCCCGAATGGCCCCCAGGCCCCAGGACAAGCAGGAGAGGACTCACGAGGTCATCCTCGTCAATGTGAACAATAATTATGAGCACCGGCCATCAGGTCACCACCATCACGTTGGGGGTGGCGTGGTGGTAGTGGCTGGAGGACAGCAGTATGGAGGGTCTCGGGCCCCAGGGCTCAGCCGCTCCACTAGCACAGGAAGTGCCGCCAGCTCAGGGAGCAACAGCAGTGCCTCCTCTGAGCAGGGACTCTTGGCACGCTCACCCCCCACCAGGCCCGGCATGAGCTTACAGCACCACCACAGAGCAGAGCGGCCTGTTCGGACTCAGCCCAAGCCTAAGGCCCTCTCTCAGCCCCAGCAGGGACCTCACTTCCATCAGCCTCCACTAGAGGCTCCGCTCAAGCCGCAGGGCAAAGGGAAATCAGACTTTTCTAGCTCTGGCACTGGGGTGGTGGCTGCTGCCGGGCACCAGTTCATCTGTGAGCGCTGTGGGAAGTGCAAGTGTAGTGACTGCACGGCTCCCCGGAGCCTGCCTTCATGTCTGGCGTGTAACGGACAGTGTTTGTGCTCAGCTGAGAGTGCACTGGAGCACGGCACCTGCATGTGCCTGGTTAAGGGCATCTTCTACCACTGCTCCAATGACGATGAGGGGGACTCTTGTGCTGACCAACCCTGCTCGCTGTCACGCTCCCACTGCTGCTCCCGCTTTCTGTGCATGGGATTAATGTCGGTACTCTTCCCCTGTCTGCTATGCTACCCACCTGTTAAGGGCTGTCTGAAGGCATGCCAGGGCTGCTACGACCGGGTTAACAGGCCCGGCTGTCGCTGCAAGAACTCCAACACTGTGTACTGCAAACTGGAGAGCTGGGCCCCACAGAGCCAGGAGAAACCCTCCTGATCGGCCCTGTGCGTGATTGTGATTGTGTGTGTGCGGGAGACTCTAGATGTGGATCTTATGATGACAATGATAATGATAGTCACAAATTAATGTTTATCAAACATTCTAAGCACCTCCCACCCGCCTCCCTTTCCTCGCTGCAGAACCCTAAGGAGCTAAAAGGAGTAACGAAAACCACTCGATTATTTTATTTTGATTTCTCTGGATCAGGACCATGTTTTTACAGACCAGTGTTTGCCTTAACTGTTTCTACGTCTGTCCTCAGCTCCTCATTAACACTATTTTTTTATATATATGTAAGTTTTTCTTCCGTTTTAGGTAGGTAGTTTCCTCCAGGTCTTTGCACCTGGTGGATCTGCCTCTCACCAAAATCTGTGAAGGACGATCTACTATAGGGCAATTATGTAGCTGTTACCTGGTATTCATAGCAAGCAGGTATGTTTGAATTTATTGGTTGCTACCACACTGAACTGTGGTTTCCTTTGCTCATGTTGCATTAACGAAAGCACATCCATCTCATAGTATTTTTTTCTCCACCTGGACATGTTTCTCTCCTTCCACCCATCTGAACTCTTCATTCACATTCTGTGGCATTCTCCCATGTTTTTTTTTTTGTTGTTTTTGTTTGTTTGTTTATCTTTATTTTGTTGTAAATTGTATGCTCAAAAATCCATAAGAGGAATTCTGGCTATTTTTTAAAAGAAAAATGTCTGTTAAAACATTTTTTTGTTGTAAAAAATATTTATTATGTGAAGCTCTATTATTTTATGATATTTATTGCAAGAGACAGTCTTAAATTTACTCATGTCTGAATATAACAAAATATCAAATACTTACTGAAAAATTAAAGGGTGGCACAAAAGAAAACTATGTTAACTTTAATGCAGAAAATATATTAATTAATGAAAAACAGCGCTGTCTGGTGTCTTGATTGATCTGTTGAGAAACAGTAACCCGGTATGTGTGAATGTTCTGACTGATGCTTGGTTTCATGAGTTTGAGCTCATTCAGCTAACAGAAAATCACTGTTTTCTGGGTGTGCATGTGTGTGCAGTGTTGACGCTGGGTGTGGAATTCCTGGTTTGAAAAAAAAAAAAATGGACCATGAGTAGAAACAGCTTGTAGCTTAAAATGTGACTGTTTACATTCTTGGAGGGCTTCTTCGCCGCGATTCTCCTCGCTAACCTTGAAAGCTAAACAATGCAGGTCATTGACACGATTAGCCCTGAAGCTTCTAGCATCAACAGAGCCTCCATGTTTCCATGCTCACAGGAAGTAACTCTCCTTTAAAAAAGAAAAAACACCCCACTCTGCTCTGCAGCCGACAAGTCACTACAAAACTATGTGCTGTAGTTTACTCCCTGGGCTTTAACGCTGCTGGATCAGGATGTTCCCAAACTCCCAAATGGTCTCCATATTGCAGGGCTGACAGTGTGTGCTTTGAGAGCGACCATTACGAGTAGCCAGGGCCACCTGTTCAAAGATAATAAACCGGGGCTATCAATGCTGGGCTTTTATGGCCTGGTTCCTGCACTAAAGCCAACGACAGGGGCAAATCCAGCCCCCCACACCCCCTCCCTCTCCATTTGGCCGCCTCTTTTTGTCAGTGAATTTATCACTTGGGAAGTCCGCTGACCCCCAACCCCCCCTTTCCACCTCCGGGCCTCCAGGGGATGAGATCATCACTTTGAAAGTTGGTTGGTCGGCACGGAAATGCCAACAGTTGGGGAAACACAAACTGGGAGCAGGAATTTCTCAGAGACAAAGGAAAAAACATACCGTGGCTTAAGTTTGGGAGAGTGCAGAGATAGCAGGAAACAACATCGCCAGGGTGTCAATACTGTGATGGTGAAGTTTAGATGAAGTTATATTAAGTTTAATTCAATGCTTGAAGTCACAGCAGGAAAGTGTCAGCTGTAATGCTCCTCTGATAAGTCTAATCAGAGCACACAGGAAGCACTGCTGCTGACCAAGTTCTCACTAAGATGTCAGCATTTAGCATTAAATGAACCGTCCGTCCAAATGGGCCTTCTGTTCTCTACGTGCCCTTTTTCCCCTTTTTGGTGGAATGTACCTTTTGTTGCCCTGAATAGTTAAGAGTGGATTAGCGATTTGTCAATTTCCTGTTACCTTTCAGAGCTGCAATCCGAGCCCCATTTGCTCCTGGCTCCTGGATGATAGCAAACAATAGGAGGCCTTTTTTCAGGTTTCACTGCTGCTCCCCTGCACGGATGAGAAGGGGGGAGGTGGAGGGAGATCTAAACTGTATTCAGAAGGCAGGGAACAGGAAGACAGTGTTTACTTGATATTTTCCAGCCTAAGCCAAATAAGGAAACAGATCCTACTCCCACCATTTCCAGAACTTGGCTCAGTTCAGTCCCAAACATGTCTTTTAAATCTCTGATCTAATCAGCTGAGGTGTCTGAAATAACATTTTATGGCTTGTGTGTAGTTTTTTTCACTTTCAGTCACCCTGCCACGTGAACTGTACTCTAACTGCGTCACATTTTACTCACTGGATTTTAAAAAAAAAAGTGTAACCTGAGTCAGACTTCAGTAATTCAATGGCATAAATGGTCACAACCTCCCCCTCCTCTTCCCTTTCCTCTTCTTTGCACTTGTTTCAGAGTAAATTTAGCCGCTCCACACGCCCACGTAATGCTATTTGGAGTTGTCAGGCTTGGCGGGTCTCTCGCTGCAGCTTTTCGGGTTTTTTGGGGCCGTACAAGTGCAAACACACATGACTACCAAGTGAGTCATGGTGGAACCTCCAGCCCACACATCCTACCGGGGCAGTCCTTTTCTTAGCCATGCAGGGCAGCGCTGCCGGCCCAGCCGCGATGGAGCAGGATACTCTATAAACAGTCATCATCCACCTCCTTCCTCCTCCTCCTCCACAGCATTCATCAGCAAAAGGCCTGCTTCAGCTTTCCTCTGCCTCCCCCTCATCTGGTTTTCATTATTTCCCCTCATGGCATATAAATAGAAATTAGCAATCAGGGGAAATGTGGGGGTGGTGGATTCTGGCGAGGAAGACGGCTTTTTTGGACCTCAGCATGATGACCAAAGTTTATGGAAGTTATCTCCTCAGATGTTTGGACGATCTCGGCGCGCTGGAGTGACATGTGAGAGATGATGTGTTTGAGAGAACCGATCCAACATCCACAATCGGCCGCGGCAGGATTAAAACGACGTGAAAATATATGAGATAGCTTTGAAACAGTTGAGCGCAGACTCTGATAAAGTCACTGTTTTGATCCCTGACGTTAAAAAGAAGTGGAAAAATAAAAAACATCCAGCTGGTGGTGGATGAAAATCAGACAACCTGTGTTTACCTTCACCACCGCGTGCTGCAGAGTTTATATTAAAGGTCCTGAAAGGGTTTGGTTTGGAGAACTTTCTAAAACCCACAGAGGAACATGTAATCCTCCAATTTCACTACAAAAAAAAGGAAACTACACTGACATAAAGACAGATTATTTACACCTAGAATACTTGATATTATCAAGATCATCTTTGGCTCTGCAATGAAAGAGGCCAGCAGACTTTCTGGCCCACATAACCATCAACTGCAAAACTTAAGCCTGAGTGAAATCATGATTCCTCTGCCTGACCTGCACACAGGCAGAGAGCTGGTTTGTGCAGGATTTAGATGTTTTGAATCTCATAGAGGGACATCCTGAAATATTTGATTATTCCTAACATATGCAAATTAGCTTCACTGCAGCTCAGTATTTACTAGACAAACATTTCAGTCACTCATCATAAAGTTTGTTCCTCTTTTCTTCACTGTTCTTCAGATACTTCTGGTTTTATTTGCAAACATGAGACATCCACTTCTCAGATTTCTACCTCCATCCAAAAACAAGTGAAAAGAGCTTTTGGATAAATTATTGCTGTGCTGAAAAATAAAACTTTTAAAAGTACCGCAGAGGAAATGTCTTGATCTCGCTGTGAGCAGGTTTTATGAGGGACTACCTGGTTTTTGGAAAACAAGTCTGATGACAGTGAGTCAGTGGATCATCCAAAGAGCCTGGGACATAATCCCTGAATGAAAAAAAAAAAAAAAGGCCACATTGCCTTTGAGTGAATTCAGAAATCCAAGGGACCAATTTCCCCAGAGCCAATAAACCCAGAATAGTTCATAAAGCCGGAGATACATGAAAGAAAATCAGGTGTTTACAGCCTCATTTGAACACTATGGGCTGCTTCCTGTTTTTCAGACATGGAGTGTTTCATTTGACAGACAGTCATTTAACGGCCTCTTTCCTCCTCAGAGCCTGCAGGGACGACCCAGTGTTTTATCAGGTGTCGAGGGCTATTCAAGATGGAGGTGTTTCATTGGGGCCTGAGCCTGTTGAGCATTTGCTCCTGGGTACACACACCCACAGGAACCAGAGTGTAAAACTTTCACACCCCCCCCCCTCCTGACCTCCTGTCTATGCAGCGTTACCTGCTATCTGATACCACATTCTTCTCCAAGCCTCCTTCCTGTCTCTTGTCTTTGTGTCTTTGTGGACAAAGGCTCGTTGGAGGGGATGATGATGATGATCAGAAGAGGGAGGACGATCAATACAATACACGACTCATTCAGTTGACTCCTCTTGTAATTAATCGTCAGGCGTTACTTAGACTACTGAGGAGATTTGCTTTTGATCAATGGCTCTCATTTCATCAGCCACTCATCAGGATTCAGAGTGTCACTTCCTCCTGCAGAGTGAGGGCCACAGCCGGATGCAGACCTGAGTGATAGATTAACATGGGATTTCTTGCATGATTGCAAATTTAATCCTCGGGGTGTTCTTCTTCAAGACGGACGGTTCAAGAGAAAACAGAGGAAATAGTCTTTAGTCTGAAGTTGCTTTGAGAGACATAACAAGGAATACAGAGATCACTCCTATAATGTTCACAAGGATCCAGTTTTTACTTTAAATTGCTTCAAAATACAACCTACAGTCTTCGGCCATCAGAGGACAACAACAAATGGAGCCTGTCTGTATCAAGAAACACCTCCTGAAAATAAAGGAACATCTCCAAGAAAGTCTTCAGATTTTAGTCTGTAGTTTCTATAAAGGGGCATAGGAAAATAAAATACAATGACAGATAGATGAAGAGAGCCTGGTGTGCCTTAAAAATGAAGGAATATTGATTGATTTATGTGTGATTTGCTGTACCATTGCAAAATTTAATCATCAGAGTGTTTGCCTCAGGATGGACAGTTCAAGAGACATCTGAGGACATACACTTTAGTCTAAAGATGCATTAAAAAACGCAGAGATCACTTTTAAAATGTTCAAAGGAATCCAGTTTTTACTTCAAATTGCTTCAGAATACATCCTACAGTCTTCGGTCTTTATGTGTTTGAGTTGGGATTTTAAAAGGACAACGGCATCAGAGGATGACAACAAATGGAGCCGACCTTGCGCCAAGAATCACCTCCTGAAAATAAAGGAACATCTTCAAAAGGTCCACAAGAATTCCAGTTTCACTTAGAAAAATATTTTCTTTACTTCACTTAAGTCTTTAGAGTCTAGTCTGTAGTTTCTAGTAAGGGTCGTAAGAAAAGAAAATACAATGACAGATAGATGAAAAGAGCCTGGTGTGCTTTAAAAATGAAGGAATATCTCAAAAAGTTCTACAAACATTTAACTTTATCTTCAGTCTGGTTTCCTAAAGTCTTGAGTCTTTACTCTATATTTATAAAACGCCTCCAGAAGACTTCAACATCGACTTAGAAAAACATTTGTGACTATTGTCTTAACTCCTACATGTGAAATCTCTAACCATAGGCTATACTTCTCACAATGAGAAGTTGACAAAAAACAGCCTGTCTTTAATAAAAATGCCTCCTATCATCAAACTAACATCATAAAAGAGTCCACAAGAATCAAACTTTGTCTTTGGGAAACATTTCCAAACATAGTCTTCAATTTAAAACGCATCATGTCAAATGAAGATCAGTTTTATAGAAGGGAAAGGCTCCCCAAAGACAACAGCATGAGGGAATGACAGAATAAAGGCCCGTGTTGCACAAACATCTCCTCCATTGGAAACAGCATCTTTAAAAAGCGAACACAAATCAGATTTTTACTTTAAAAATGTTTCATGAACTTACTCCTCCGTCTTTCTGTCAAATTCTAGCTGCTTTAACTTTTTCTCACATAGCCTAACCCTGACAAGATCACGTCCTTGTTCCTCTTTTAACAGCCCCGGGGGACAGTTTTGTGTGTTTGCTGCATTCCAGGCCCCCTACAACCACTTTTGTTCTGTTTGTCCCTTTGATATCTCAACCAGGGACGACCAAACGCACCACATATGCGTGTTACATGGAGCGCATCAATGATAGAGAGATGGATTGGTGTGGATTTTTTTGGCTGTGTTTGTTTGGGAAGAAGAAGAGGAAGCTTGCTCTTGCGTTATCCTCCCTCTCCTCCCCCCTTCATTCCCTCTTTTTTTGAGATTAGACTATGCATCCAGACAGATGGTTCCCGTCTGCTGGCTTTTTTCAATTCACTTCCTCTCCTCACAGACAGCCACCCTTCCCCCTCTGCTGCTCTCTCACTCCCTCCTTCTCCCTCTACCTCTCTCCTTCTCTCTCTTTCTCTCCCCCTCCCCCCTCCAACGGCTCCTCTGTTATGTGGCTAGAAATAATCTTTTATTGCCCAGTTGTTCGGAAGTGACCTCCTGCCCTTGATTAGATAGGGCCAAGTCCTATCACACGATTGTGTTTGAGCTGGCGGGCCGACCCCCCCCTCAACACGCACACACACTCACTCACACACACACACCAAACTCTCCCCCTCCCATACTGGCCCCATCCTTTTTTGCACCCCCCTCCTGTCCCTCTCTCACTGCCGGGGCCTTGGTGATCCTATGTGAGGGGACAACAATGGGGGGCTTTAGTCCCGTCCGGCTCTTCACGGCTGGGGGGCAACAGGGTGGGGGTCATGTGGGACTTTCTTTTTTTTCTGCATCAGTCAGCCAGTCAGCGGGTGGAACTTGCAACCCTCCCTCCCTGCCAAAGCTTCCATCTCTTGCCCAGTACGATGGTTAACCTCCCAGTTGCCGGTTTGCTCACCCTTCGACCCTACAAACCCTCCACCTCCTTCCTTTCCTGATGACCCTGACTCCCCCCGCCCCACCCCCACGCTCAAGAGCACCCACAGACACATAAATATAGGCTTTAGTCTCCTGCACTATCAGAGGACCTTTGAGTCTGCTGTGTGGTCGAGCGGCAGGTGGGCTTGCAGAGATACTTTGGCCTTTAAGGAGTTTGGGATCAGGGTGGTTTTGATCCCTTTAAGACCCACAATCACTGCAAATATTCAGATCTGCTGTGAGAGGTGAAGATTCCCAGTTGATTTGTGTTCAACTGTATATAACTTGAATCTTCCATAATGTCACAAAGTTTTCATGATGCACTTTGTAAAGCACCACATGCACATGATATGAACTTCATGCAAACAAACTTCTTCATTCTTGCTTTTGGTTTCAGGAGGAATGTATTGCTACATCAACATTTCTGTGAATGAAGTGTCGTTTCGAACCATATCATCCTCCGTGTCCGATTTAACAGATAACAGAACTCTGGCAAATGTTGCAGAAAATGTTCTGGGAATCATCCTCCATATGCTTATGTCAGCAACATCTGACATAAGCAATGGTGATAGCCTTCTCTTGATTTATAAATAACCATTATATAAAAGTCAGGTTTGAAGGGAGATGAAAGTCCTACAGTTTGGGGCGGCAGTAGCTCAGTCCGTAGGGACTTGGCTTGGGAACCGAAGGGTTGCCGGTTCAAGTCCCAGCATGGACAAAGTTTGGCAAGTGGACTGGTGGCTGGAGAGGTGCTGGTTCACTTGCCTGGGCACTGCCAAGGTGCCCTTGAGCAAGGCACCGCACCCCCAACTGCTCTGGGTGCGCTGGTTGACGGCAGTATCCTCTCTCTGACATCTCTCCCTAAGCATGTTCACTGCATGTGTGTGCATTTGTATGTATATGTTTAGCATGTCCAAAATAACATGAGTGAAAAAAATTGAATTTCCCACCCTGGGGATTAATAAAGTACCCTTCTTTCTTTTGGAAAACGGGAGCCAATCAAAAGCAAGGTATTGCCTCAATTTGCAGGTCAATCCTTTACAAAGCATGACACTTGGTCACCCTTTTCTAACATGATCCTGTGAATTACAACCAATAATGCTTTGTTTTAAAAAAAATTAAGAAGTCGACATTCATTTAAACTCTTTTCATGCACTACAGAAATGAGTGTATGAACATAGAACATTTCAGCATTACTCATGTCCCTCACAGCAGCAGTGGGGAAAGCAGAAAGCAGGACTCTGTGGTTTTCTTTTTATAATGATTACAAGATATCCAAGGTGGACGTCAGAGCTGAGTCTAACAATGTGATGACAGCTTTTGCAGATGCTTCAACGTGTACGTAGAATTGAGTGGAAAGGAACATGCCCAGGAAATTCAATTTTTTTCACTCGTGCTATTTTTTTGGGCATGCTACACACAGTATATACATACAATCATGCACACACATGCAGTGAACATGCTTAGGAGGGAGAGAGGATGCTGCCATCAACCAGCGCACCCTGAGCAGTTGGGGGTTTGGTGCCTTGCTCAAGGGCACCTCGGCAGTGCCCAGGCAAGTGATCCAGCACCTCACCAGTCCACTTGCCAAACTTCGTCCATATTGGGACTCGAACCGGCGACCCTTCGGTTTCCAAGCCAAGTCCCTATGGACTGAGCTACTGCCGCCCACCCATCAGAATGTCAACCATAAGGACAAAACGTGTCACCCACTGGCTCGCAGCAAATTCTATTTCATCTTCTTCTCGTGGACTCACCCAAAGTCAGGCTGGGAGGAAATAGTGTGGGTAGAGTCAGGGTGAGAAATGTGGTTGTGAGTCTTCACACATGCACCACAAAAAGGTTTGTGAAAAAGTTGAGTGCATGTGTGAAAGCAGCCTCATAACAAATTTACCTTCTAGCAGTTCTATTGCTGAAAAGAGCGAGTATGTACAGTATGCTGAATGTGACTCACAGGCTATAAGACAAGTGCAAAGTAGGGTCAATGGACAAGAATTAGAAGTTACGTTGAGTTTGGTGAAGTAGTGTCAGACTAACGGGCTGTAAGGAAACCTGAAGGTGCTGACTGTTGGGAAACTAGCCAGAGCTGGATGTAAATAATGTAACAAGTTCAATCAGCAGCAGAGAGCACATCTATCGCTTGTTGCTGTTAGTGAAGAAAAAAAGAAGTGTTGCATAGTTGTGTTATTTCACACGCTGGCAACTGAGGCTGGAGGGTATAACCCACACTGTAATTCACATAGTTTAACAAAAGGAAACAAACTGGGACTTGAACTCACCACTGTCTACACCTTTTACAACTCGTTCTTTGCTTTAAATCACAGGCCTATTGGTGATATTTAACTGGCATCCTTTAAAGAGGCTGAATGTTTTAAACATTTCATCTTCCCAGCTACAAATCCAGGAGTTTCCCCGACTCCAGACCTGACACCCACCCACAGCTTTGGCTCATTTTCCACTGCGGTTACACTCGTCGGTTGTACAAACTAACAACTTAATTAGTTTTAATACAACACTCTGCGATCAAACCGCTATCTCCATCAAAGAAACAACACTCATGTCTGACTTTTTTTATGTAAACTAATGTTTCCACACTTAGTGTCAGTTTCACAGCAGCACATCCACTGCAGGGGAAACGCAGCCTTGTTTTTCTGCTCCGTCTTGTTTGTCTCCTCGTCCTCTGGAGCTGTAAAGCCATAACAAAACCCTCGGTGTCCAGTTTCACTTTGGGAATGAAGGCCAGGCTGTGTGAATAGAGGGAGAATAGACAGGAAGACAACTCTGATTACCTCCATAAAGGAGCTGACCTCATGTCGCTCCCTTTTCTACGTCTTCTTCATCTCCACCTTTGCAAAACAGATTTTACCTTTTCCACTGGAGCCTTTATCGTGGCGTGTACACGGATCTTTTTTTGCACTTTTAAGCTCACTTGATGCATGATTTCTTAATTACAGATTCACATATCAATGTCAAAGCAGTTTTATAAGAGGACATATGTTTGTATTTGTCTTCAAACTTTAGACCTTTATTCCAGATAAAACCTGCCTGAGGATGATCATACCAAAACAGATTCAATCCTGTTCAGTTCCAATACATGATTGCTGTTTGGCACATGCAGCAGGTCTGTATCAGGTTCCTTTAAAATGCTTTTAATAATCACATTACTGTCTGTTTACTGTCAGACTATTACAGTCAACCAATCAGGCACAGTGGAAAGTTTAAGGGCCCTGCACTCCTCCCTCTTCCTCCACGGTCTCCAGCCTCAAATCCAAAGCAGGGGGGGTCCCGAACAGGAAGCTTAGGAGGACCCCTCCACCCCCTTATCCCAGCCCCCCCATGCTGGAAAAGGGGAGGGGGGGTTCTAGATCAAAGAGAAAGGACACAGAAAAGGCTTATCTGTTGTTGATTTTAGGCTTACGCTCAAGCACAGGGTTCTAGAAATGTGTCGAGGAATTACAGGGTTGGATCTTTGAATCTTCTCTCTTTTCATCTTTTTTTTAATGGGTTTGTTCTTCCAGGTCTTTGAAACTTTGGGGGTGTCTGTGTACAGTTTACAGAGTGATGTATTAAAACAGTGAAAGTTGGAACAGATGTGGGAAAAGAATAGTTAGAAAACATGGGTGTAGAGTGGTGAAATGAAAACAAACGCACTAAATGTGACAAATAGAAACTTTCAAAACTGACAAGCAGGGAAAGTTCTTGTGCTTGTTTGAGAAAAAAAAAAAAAAGACATTTCAATGATTTCTCGTCCTGCTCTGGTTGCTCTTTAACATTTCAATTTCAAACTCTGTGAGTGGTATGATTCTATCTCCACCTCTGTCAATGGCAGTATTATGCCAAAGGGGAAATTGGACCTTAAGGGCAGGCACTTTCCCTGCTGTAGATCTTATTAAGTACGTCCCTCCATAATACAACACAGCTTGACACTCTGAGACCACACCCCTTCATAGAAACGGACCTGTCAATCACAGCTCTTGGTAGGGCTCTGACATAGTCAACTATGGCATGATTGGCACCTGGTAGGATGTGTGCGGGCTCAGAGGGAGTATACAGAAATGCCTGGGAGAAATTCTTTTCCACTTCACTGCTCAGCCAGAGTGTTTTGTGTGCATGTGTGAAGTTTTCTAGAGGTCTGAAGACTGTTATTAGCCACACAGAGCTGTTTCACAGCAGAGAATCGAGGCTGCATGTTGACCATTATATGTTCAGAGTGGAAGCATGCAGATATGCAATCCTGCACACCATCCTGTGGAACAGATACGACGCTTCGGTGGTTTCCAAACTCTCTCGGTGGAGCCCAAATTTCCAAAGTAATTTTCCTTACAACCCAAAATTGTTGTTGTAGACTACTGTGCAGGCTGCTCTAATCTTTCCAGGTTTTCGAGCAGGGGAGTAGAGCTGGAGCAGATAAAAACTGGTTCATTCAGCCACCCTGAGAGAGCTTGACCTCGGGAAAGTTTGTCAGCACAAAGAAAGCTATTTTGATTTCAGACTTTCAGTGAAAACATGGGTAACTTCCATATGTCTTGGAAACGGGAAAGGTAATATATGTTTACCTTCTATACTGATAAGGGCTTTCCTAATATTCCAGTATTTACAATAACTGTCTCTTTATTGTGCTTAAAAACAAGCATACTGTTTAACTCATTAGTTCATAGGGTCTGGTAGTGGTCCTTCATGCTGGTTGCCACCCACCATCAAACAGAGGACAGAAAAAGAAGCAGCAGCAGCAGAAGAAGACTTAGTAACCAGCTAGCTAGCAAGCCTTTAGCACAGTGTTTGACTACTACTACAGCGCAAATCATGTCAGATGAAAGTTAGGTACCTTAGCTGCACCCAAATAAAGTTTCCTCACTACATTGTTAAAATGAAAACTTAAAATTGTTGGCCTGAAAATAATTTTTTTGGTTAAGTAACCAAAAATTTTCCATTTTGTTGCAAACTACATGAAAGTAGTTATCTCAACTCCCTGTATTAAGTTTGTTGTATAAAGTTGGTCTCATTTCATAAGTTAGGTTGGTAAAACTTTAAATTAAGGGTTTGAGGCTCGGCTAAATTATTTGAGTTTGCTTCAGGCAAAGAAAGGGGCCTGCAACTCAAATCTCCAGGGGTCTTCATTCACACTTTCAATTCCCCACATGTGGCGCCATCTCTCCTGTCCTGTGTGGATTTTATCGCCCTAAAGGTGAGTATTTAGTTTGAGTATTGTATTGAAACTCTAGCTTTACAGTTGATCAGTTGATGGTGAGTTGATTACTGATTAATGTAACTTTAATTTGTTTAGTTAGTTTAATAAGGCGTGGTCAGTACCAATAGTTAGCCGCCTTGAACATTAGCTAGCTACCTTGCAAGTGGGAAAACGGTGCAGTAACAGAGGTACATTTTCTGAACAATGAATAATAAGTTGGCACAACTTTCACTTCTTAGTATGTAGAACTCAAAACTTTAAGTTACACTACATATGAATGAGAAGTTATCTCAACAAAAACTAATCAGTCTGCTCAAATGTTTCTAGTTAGCCTCAAAACTAAAAAATCTAGTGCAGACAGTTGCCTTGAAATTTTGAGTTTTCACAGCTTTTTCGTTTTAACAGTGTATTAACCAGCTAGCTAGCAAGCCTTTAGCACAGTGTGTGGCTACTACTACAGTGCAAATCAGGTCAGATGAAAGTTAGCTACTTTAGCTGCACCCAAATAAAGCTTCCTCACTAAATTAAATTCTTGTACTGTACACCTTTTTGTTTGCTGCTGTAACTCCATGAATTTCCCTATTGTGGGACGCATAAAGGAGTATCTTATCTTATGTTATCTTATAATTTGGGAGGTTTTGGTATCTGAGGAGAATGTGTGACGCAGAATCAAACAGAAGAAGATGTGAGTTTTTGTTTAATTAGAAGTTTCTGTAAAGAGGCTGGTGAAGCAGATAAAACATACCTTTCTTTAGAAATGGATGATGACATGTCTTCAAAATAATGTGCTTGTAGTGTTAACGTAGGGAAACTTCAGCAGCACTTGGTTCTCAGTGTGTGGCGACATCAGCCTGTTGGTGATACTACATTACAAAATGATGATGCTTGAACTTTTGTTAATACCTGACTTTACAAGAGTGGCGGTTCCTGTTCATAGCTTAACCCCCAACCGGCCCGACAGAACTGCAGAGCAGATGGAAAAAATAGCTGTCACGCAGGGGCCCATAGCTCTTCGTCTGCATCTGTTCTCAGGAGACGGCCAGCTGTGGACGCCGTGTGAGAAGTTGAAAGGAAACTTCAGCTGCCCTGCGAATCTCACACCATTACTCAGGATGAATCAAAAGAGGAACACTTTGGTCGAACAAAAGGAAAAGCAGAGAGGAAGAGAGAGTGAACGAAAAAGTGAAACCAGCTGTCTGGACGTGCCTCATCATTTTACTACGGTGCAGCAGCGCATGCTCATAGCTGCGCTTGTTTGGCCACAATCAAATGCTCAATTTGTCTTTACAGGAATATCAGAGATGTCACGCCAAGGTCCGCTTTTTTCCTCTTCTTTGAGGGAGGGGGTCTGAGTCAGGCTGCTCTCTTGTACTTACGCCTTTAAAATATATATGAGGTGTACCAAGCGCAGACAACAAAGGCCTCCTCTAATTCTTTCCTTTCCTGAGGGGTTAGAGAACACACTGCGCCCACATCAAGCCTCCAGACTAACACCCACACCCCCGCCTAGCTGTACAGGTGCGACTTTAAAAGAGTTCTCGTTCAAGGACGCCTTCAGTTTGAAAAAAAAAAAAAATCCCCTCTTCGTCTCTCCCCTCATGTTTTCCCACATCTTTCCCAGGGCTTTCTTTCTCTCTCACTGTGATCAGGTCAGGGAAATATGTTGTTGCATGTGATGCCAGAGAGCTGTAACTCTAACTTCTGCACTCTGTGGAGTCGGTTGCATGTCACGATGAAGATTGAGGATTTAAACTGTACAGAGGGGACATTATTGTTAACTTGCAAAGGTAGACGTCACTTTAAGTACACTTAAAAAGAAGACTGTTTAGACATCAATCTATAAAAAAGTGCATTGTTTAGGAGCGGCTTTCAACCTGTTAGGATCCCTGAAACAGGACGAAATGTACTCATCTGTTAACAGATGGACAAGCTGTAAAAGTATTACATAAAGAGTTAGCCTCCAATTACAATCAGACACAATGAGCAACACTGAGTGGGTTAAATGTTACCTTAGGTTATAGATAGAGAAGTGTCACAGTGTAGCTTGATTTTCAGCACATACAGAAGACTCCAAGATGTATTTATACATGATCAAACCATCACTCAGGAGTAAAACAGGAAGAAGGTGTAGGAAACTAAATCTTAGGGCAGAGAATGAGAAGCATTTTTTTTTTTTAAGTTATATTTTTTTGCCCTTTTTGCCTTCATTTGGTAGGGCAGCTGAAGAGAGACAGGAAATGTGGGGAGTAGAGAGTGAGGGAAGACATGCAAGAAATGGTTTACCAGCCGGGAATCGAACCAGCAACTCCTGCAACAAGGACTGTAGCCTCTGTATGTGGGGCGCTTAGACGACTAGGCCACCAGCGCCCTGAATGAGAAGCATTTTAATCTGGTTTCTTGAATTTGATTGTAAGCAAAGTTTTGTTTAACATACATTACACTTTGTGCTCTTTTTGAATTTAACATTACTTTTCAAACTACTCTCACATTGTTAATTCTCCTTTGTTGATATTTTGCTGCAGTTGAGACTGTACATTTCCACACTGTTGGATCCTTTCTTCTATACCTTAAAGACAAGTCAGAGGAGGTTTTATGTTTATCAGGTGTTACTATCTCTGCAAATAAAAGAACATCCAGGTGGCTGTGATTTCAAAACTACTTTGGTTTATTTAAATTTTTGTTTAAATTATTTATGATTTTGCTCTCTGGCTTTTAAATGTACATTTTTTAAAATCTTTGTTCTTATTTCTATACATATTTTCTCAATGCAATAAAATTAGCAGTGTCTTGGTTGTGTCTGTGTGCTCATTGAGTGTGCAGAGCATATCTAGCTGTAAGTGTGATGTAAGAATAGCCTATGTTAATGTTGGTGCTCACAAGGATTGAATAGAGAGAGAGAGAGAGAGAGAGAGAGAGAGAGAGAGAGAGAGAGAGAGAGAGAGAGAGAGAGAGAGAGAGAGAGAGAGAAGAGAGAGAGAGAGAGAGAGAGAGAGAGAGAGAGAGAGAGAGAGAGAGAGAGATGATTTCATGAATCTCTAAAACACTATCACCTCCATGTTACCATCTGAGCTTCAGTTTTCTCTCATGTGCATGTTCTCCTTTGGACTTTGTGACGTTCTGTCCTCTATCTACTCTCCGAGTAGCCCGGATGCAATTAAGTCAGCAATAAACAGCCTGATTAGGTAAAATTGTAACTCATCATGCTAAAGGTTGCTGCTCTTTGACGACTCTGTACCAGACGAGTTGATCTAGTGTTGACCCAAATTGGTCTGTAAAACTGATAAGGGTATCTTGCATCCTCAGGAAGAACACTCCATAAACACTGTAAGAGTTTACAGCCAATAAAAGAGAGGAAGAAAGTTGCAGAGGTCATGGATTGAACTAAGTTGATGAGTTTGTCCTTTAAAATATGTGATTTTTATAATTTGTTTAGTCCAAGGAGATGACTTCCAGTATGTTTCTGGGGTTTTGTAATGTTCTTGCAAGTTTCTTTATTTAAAACAACTTTCCAGTGTGCCAAGAGTCAAATAGTAAGCTAGTTTGGGAGAAATTTTACCATGTTTTTTCCCGTAAATACAATTTTCCCCTCAAATACCATCAGAAGTGCTCTTAAGAAAAAGAAAGAACATTTTTTGGTAACATTTTGTGGTGGAAGAAAGTCTGAAAGAATGAGAACATGTTTTAAGAAGAAGAAATAAAAGAGGTTGAAAGAAAAATAGTGAATAAATTATGTGGGTAAAAAAACTTCACCCAGAGAAGAAGACAGACTTCTCTTTGTTTTGATGGGGTTAACTTCCTGCTCCTTTAAGTGTAAATTGTTCCTCATTTTGACCTTAATAATTCTGCAATCCGTCATTTCCCAGACCCTTTAAGAACAGTGAAAAAGGAAAAGACAACTAGCCTTGAATGCTAATGAGACGGGCTAATCAATGGTCAGCTATTATTCAGGCAGAGGTCGCGCTCCCTGCAGAGGAAGTGCACCGCTATCATCAATCTGCTCACACGGGCCTGCATGAGAAAGGAGCTGGAGGTCGTGGGCGGGGTTAAAAGTTTAGTGCACTGTAGGTGCCAAACAGTACATTCACTACCTTCACACCCCGACACCACCACTATCTACATGTCAATGGACCCTGCATGTTGACTTGGTATGTTCCACTTCCACAGAGGCCCATTGAAGAGACCATGTCATTTATCATCTCTTCTTTGTCATCCCACTTTTTCCTTCTCTTTCTCAGTTTTTTACCAACTTGTCTGTCTGATTCAGGAGGGAGGGCGGTCTACATGGAGAGGAATGGGTGATGCGGGTGGAGGGCTGAAGGAGGAGGAGGAGGAGGAGGAGGGGGTGGAGGAGGAGGAGGAGGAGGGGGACACATTGAGTTTGCCAAGTCAGGCAGAACGATCGACAGGAAGCGAGGCAGGAAGGAAGACGAGACTCTCCCCATGAAGTGCCATTGTTTATGTGACGTGACTTGAAGCAGCCAAAAGTGACTGGTGGTTGGTGGTGGGCTCCTCTGCTGCTCTGACCCACTTCTCAGAGTGCCACAAAAGACTCGGCCTGCAGAGGGAAAGTACAAAAGAGGAGCACTGTTTTTACTTTTCAAATGGTTCAATACAAACTTTGGTCTAAGGGTCAGGAGCTGGGAAATCCAAACACTCTTTTTATTTCCGCATGGGAATATAAAAGTTATCTAACTTTACAGATCCATAAATATTTACAGTGTAGGCTACTGCTGTGGAATTACATGTTGTCTACCATTGAGAACTTGTATTTCAAACTAAATTATATGGATTGTATTTTTTTTTAATTTGAACTGTGTTTTTAATAAGTTTATTTATCTCTTATTAACTGTGCAACAACTTTAATAGGTTGGTTCATGCACTTAGCACTTTATCCCAGCTGTGGTGATTATAGGGGTACTGAAACTTTATGTCAAGGTTTGGGAAATACAGATAAAAGATTTGATCCAAGGAATAAAAATGAACAGTGACCTGCAGCAAATGTTTAAGTCAAATCACCAAACCTTGAGTCTTAGTTTTAAGTCTTGAGTCCACAGTGTTCAAGTCCAGGTGAGTCCAGGTCAAATCCCCATTACCTGAGTCTGATATGAATGATCAGTGAAGTTACAGCGCTGTATGTGGTGCATAAATCTGCATCATGGCTCCCTTAGGGGGCGCTCACACTAGGCCCGGTTACCCATACTGTGCCAGATTATGAAAGTCCCCCCCTGGCCTGCTCTCACATTACTTCTAGGCCTAACTGAGCAAAATAACTTCCAAGACTCACACTGAATAAATAAATGGAGCTTGTGGGTCAAAATGACCACAATGACAAATTGTTTTAAATGATAAATTAATAAATGAATCAATGCATCTTTATTATAGTGTCAGTTCATACCAAAGGCCCTCAAGACACTTTGCAAAAAGAGCAGGTCTTGATACTCTTTGTTATTTTTTTTCAAAGACCCCACATCAAGATAAGATAAGATTCCATCTGATCTCTTCTTAATCCACCATGAGAAGAGCACTTTGCAGCATTTAGCAAGTTACAGCGGCAATGACAAACTTCCTTTAACAGGCAGAAACCTTCAGCAGGACCAGACTCATGTTGAACAAAGATCTGCTTAGACTGTGATGGGATGGATAGAAACAGACAACGACAACAACAACCTTCCTCTGTTATTAGAAAAATGAGTATATTTCATTTTGATTTTGTAATATTACACTGAAAATGACAAGAACAATAAAATGGATTCAAGCTTCATGGAAAACTGTCATTCTGCACAACCAGAACCAGAACAACCAATAAAAGATCACAAGGATTTGAAGCCCTGCCTTCCTGATTCACCTCTCAGTTCCACTAGATTAACTTCCTGAAAGTAATCCCATTGGTTGACACAGATTAATTCCCAGGTCATGTCCGACCCCCAACATCCGGTTCATACAGGAAGTAAATCACATTCAGGAAGTAAGGTTCAAAGAAAAAAAAAAAGACACTTCAATGGAAAACTGAATGCTAACAAACATTTTAATCCCACAATCCCTTTGCAAGTAACTCCAGCAGTGAGAGTCCACCTGTCTTCAGTATTGACTTGTATTGATGGACGTCATTTAATTCATTTAAATCAAACCACTTTCTCCAATGAATAAAAATAGAAGCATTCAACAGCCCTCCCAGTGTGCAGGCTTCATATCATCTTGGAGCTGTAAACACCTGCTGATGATTTCAGCATGGAAAAGAAAGTGATTCCAGACAATGAACCTTTCAAGTTCTTCACACGTTTCCACCTTCATGGAGACAGTTTGGAGATCAACATCAGCTGAAGAGCTGTGGATTCACAACTAAGCTTTAAAGTCGTTTAAAATAAGCATCCATGAAACCCTTTGAGTTTGTTCTGTTTGGTTGTTTATGAACAGGAGATGACTGTGTTGATCTAAAATCAACTTTCTGCATTGTTGTCTAGTGCTGTTTGTTTAGAGGTAGGGAAAGAGGAGCTCATAAAAATGGTATTAATTCAATAAAATAAAAAGAATGACATTTATGGTCTTCCCTCTCTGGTACTTGTGTTGGTGCATGTTTTGTTTTGTTATTCGATTATTTAATTGGAGGTGTTTCCAATGTACAAACCAGGACAGCGTCCCCCAAACCTCATGAAAAATCAGGAAACAAATTCTGATAAACCAAAAAGAAAGTCAGAGAAATTAAATAATACACTAAGAAAGCTTCACCTGATTATTAGGATTAGCTGGTGTTTCAATCAATAAGAGTGACAGCAATTGCCACTGTTGACATCTCCATGTCTTCCGATGGGCCTGCCAGAACCCAGATTTACCCTAAAAGGCCCAAACATGAGCCATCTACCAAGTTAAAAAAATAGATAACACATTGCATATATTTTTGTTTGGTGCTCTATAATTGACATAAATATTTTTCACCTTAAAGCTCCTGTGGGGAACTTCTGGTTTGTGTTGATTTTGGCGCCCCCCTGTGGATACATTATTACCTCTTTGCTTCTGTCCTGTAGATGCACAACATTTTTTTGTCCTATTAAAATATCACCATGCCTTTTCTAACACACAAATGTACTACTCAGTGGACGTCTTTGTAAAGGAAAACTTAATAAAAAAAGGCTCATTGACAGCATGATGTTACACCCCCACAATTGGCACCCCTTATAGACATGGAAATAGCTAGAGATGTAAATGCTTATGCTGATGTTCTGTAAATACCTGCAGTATCTTATTTGATGCACACATTTTTGCATGGATGCACCATGTCTAAGTCAAAAAGCTTGGTCATTTAAGTTGCTTTAATCCAGTTAATAGTCCTCCTGAAGTATCAGTAACAATTTGAAGATTTTACTTGCTTATTCACTCAAATTGGAAAACAGCGCAAAAACCCTGCATGTGTCCCAGACTGACAACCTTTATGTCTGGTGTGCAATTTCTGAAGGTCTACTGGGGCATGCTGTCTGTTCGTAGCTGGATTATTGATGCATTGTGTGTATCTGGGTGATTTCCTTACTTTTCCTGGTACAAAAAATCTAACTGATGGTGCAGAGGTGCAATGATACCAATGTACATAAGGAGGATTGTAAAGTTAACCTTTTTTAAAAAATATTACACAGTAAACAGTAAAAACTGTATCTATGTGTCCTAAAAGACGGCGCTGGATTTAGAGGACTGGTGTATCCAAAGTTTTACTCAAAGCTTCAAATAAACCCCACCCAATGATTTGATTTCCACTCGCTGGCATGTGCAGTGCAACAGCAGTCCTCATGTTGTCTCTTTTAAGCAGTCTTTGGCACACGTTCTTCCTCAGGGATAAATAAACCTCTATCTTATCTTTTCGCTCTCATCTTCAGATTGTTTTTCCTCTGCAGGTTTGGAAAAGTTGAGACGGTTCACCTGGACTACAGGAGGGAAGATGAACTCTTCTGGTCTCCATCTGCTCACCAGTCCACCTTCTGGATCCCTCTCCTGGTTCTGTCAAGATCTTGGCTTCGTCTTCCTCCCCGACTGAAGATCAGCCAGATAACATTACCTCCCGACCAATCAGACGCCTGGATCCATACCTCATCCCACAGGTAGGCTTTCCAACAGACGAGCCAGTAGAAAGAGCGATGCTTTTATTTAGAGCCAACCAATAGGAGGGCAGAGATCTGATCCAGAGCTAGAACAGGGCCAACCTGTGTTTTGTGGAGTTTGTTGAGGTAATGTTGAGCCGGGGTGGCATGTCAGCGCTCGATGTGCTTATATGAAGCTCCTGTGCTGAGTTTGGTTCTCCATGCTGAGGCTGTTTCTTTGTTTTGTTCTGGTGTATGAAGGGTTGTATTTTATCCACTTATTCCAAAGTACTCTGCAGAGGTGTGCGGGTAATTGAAGCTGGTGAAGCAGTATGTGCAATTTATGTCTGAGAGTTTAAAAAAAAAGAAGTTTTCAGAGTCCTTTTGGAAACTTGAAGATGGGAATCAAGGATTGCTCAGAGATTAAGAGAGTCAGTTTGTCAGCTTTTGCTCGGAGGACTCCATAAAATCCTCTCATCCACCTCTACGACATTCAGTTTCACTGAGTCCTTGTTTTTTGTGGTCCAGTTGAAATAACTCTTCAAAAATGCTTATCTTCTGTTCAGGACACATTTCTTTCTCCTTCCTGTCGACCTTTACGTGCAGAAATGTTAATTTTTGCCAGTTAAGAGTCTCAAAGTGAAGCACTCTAACCTTCAGATAGCAACTTTTATCTACAGAAACATTCACTTCCCTGTGCTTTTCTGAACTTTCTTTACCCCTTGTATTGTCCAGCCTGGTGCACCCTCTCCATCTGGAGCCTCAGCAGTATATAACACATCATAAAAAGTCTCTGCTAATATTATTTGACCCCGGTCACTCTTGCGAAACACTAACTCTAGCAGTTTGCTGTTAAATATTGGACTCTAGTCTTTGGAACGGTAGTGTCTGCCCCCCCCCTTCTTCCCCTTTCGCCCCTTCACCACCTCCACCACCTTCTCCTTCCTCCTCCAGCTCTGTGTCCATTTGGGGCCAAACAGACGGCCTGTGTTTGTTTCCCCTCTGGTCTTTCCTGATTGCGCGACCAGGCAGATTCCGGTCGTCTCTAATCTAGCAGCAACCGAATTAACGAGAGAACCCATTTGACACACATGCTTCCACTTTGCTGTTTGTTTCCTCCCCCCTGAAGTCTGCTTAATTCTTACAATTTCACCTTCATTAGGCTGCATTTCAAGCTGCGGGGCACAGGTAATGCAAAGCATTCTCCCCCCCCCCCAGTCAAACGTAGGCCTAAGCTTTGGTTGCTAGGAAGTGGAAGAGCCTCAATTGCAGCCATTTCCTCGCCAGTGCACCGAGAGGTCCTATTACAGCGTTTAGGTCAGGGCAATTGGTGTCATTACAGGCAGCCAACTTCCCTCCACCAAAGTAATGAATTAGCCAGAGCTATTTGGGCTGTATGATTGCAGTTGCCAGGGGAGATGAGTATGAAGTGGGGGGATAATTATGGTATGTATCCCTGAGCGGATGTGTGCCGTGTGGGCCAGCCACGGGGGCGGTTTCCCCCACTTGTGTAATGGCTTAATGTAGCTGCTGACAGGCGGCCGGGCAACGTGGAAAGGTGCTACTGTGCTCTGCTTGTGGACTGTGACTGACATGCCAGACTATGCCAACCTGTTTTAACCCCGCGCCCCATTTACTGCGAACCACTCAGCCCAACGTCCAAGAGTCGTTTCTGAACCCAAAGGCTCATGAGGGATGAATAAAGCTGATTGAAAATAATTGTTTACAGGAGGGTTTTAAGATCATTTGTATGGTAATGGAGTGTAACTTTATATTATCAGCTCAGTATAAATTGTGCTCAGGCTTCATTAAGAGCTTCAAGTCTTTACAAGCTGCTGAGACAGGCAAGGAAACCATTAACTCCTGGAACACTGATAAATTACCCCATAATAAAACAATAGTGAACTTTGATTGCACGGGCCATTCATAAAAAGAGCTGAAACAATAACCAGGAGGTGCTATTTAATTTACACCAACAACTCCTGGAGGGGGGCAAGCCCTGTAATAAAAGAATCAATGCTAAAAATGCAGTTTATGAGCAGCGTGATGCTTTAAAAAGATGAAACGAATACAAACCGAATAAACAAGTTTGGCTAATTTGTTAAAGAAAACAGGGGGGCTAAAATCCTGCGGTGAATTGTGAGTGCCATGCTTGGTGGTGGTTTCAGGGCAGCGTTTGGTGTGTGTGTGTGTGTGTTTGTGAGTAGGGGGTGGAGAGGGGGTGAGGTATGGGGAGGGGGGGGCTGGATGTTTTCTCAATGGGAAGTCGAGCGCTGCAATAGGAACCCTGCCAAAAAAAAGGCTTCGACAAACAAAGAGGCCGGGAGGAAATAATGCTGGTCGAGGCTTGTTGGGCCATCTATGGGCTCCTTTCCAAGCTGCTGTAACCAGCTATAAGTCTTTTTATGGGGACACCCCGAACAGGGGGCCCCACCAAGGACAGGAACTTTTACATTTCTGCTTGAATGGGACCTCTGCCAGGGGCCGAGTTCAAAGTGCATTTTCCAGTCATTCGATTGAACTACTTCTTGTATTTGATAGAGCGGCAGCAAAGCACAGGACCTGAAGTAATATCCCTGATTCCACTCTTTGTTTTCTCTTAAAGAGGACAGTTTGAGGGGGGAGAGGACAAAACGTGATAAACTATGAGACTCCGTCTCTACACACACACACACACACACACAGATACACACTCACCTTTCATTTCTGGCTCTGAAGCCCTCCCTCTGCTTTTCCTCTCCATCCTGCAGATCATATCTCATGTCGGTGAGAGCAGAAAAAATCCCAGCCTGATTATTTCTCAATACAAACCCCATGTGTCTGCTGTATCCATGTCTGTCATTGTTTCACATGCTTTTTTCTGCACTTCTCATGAAAGTTTCTACTTTTGTGAGAGAAAAAAAAAATCCGTATCACATGTTTTTATCAAATAAAAGTATTTTGATTCTTCTGCACACCTTCACTTTCTCATTTTGTCAAAGAATTATCACTCCTTTTGAACTCTTGATCTACACTTTGTCAGTCTACTCAACAGTTTCCCCTCATCGGTTAGAGAGACAGCTCGCACTCAAATCTAACTTTAATCCATGAAATCCTTTGAAACCAAACCAATTTTTTTTCCACACAGCTTTTTCATATCACAGCCCACCCTGGTTTTGATCAACAGATGAAAGAAATTTGGTTGAAAACAGTTGCAGCTTCACGCCGCGGCAGTTTCTGTAGTTTTTTTCCTTTTGTGAAACGGACCATTTGCTAAGCAGTTGCACATCTTGCCAGCGATCAGCTCCATGCCAAACCTTCCTCCTATCTCTGTTTGCAAACCACTGTTGGTAGACTTCTGCCAAATGGCACCAAAAGTAGGAGAATTTGCACAACGCCACCTGGTGGACCATCACGGATTCAAACTTCTCACTCTCTTTTTTGTTAGAGCACCAAACCCTGAGTGCTAACAGTCCTGTAAGGGCTTTAATTATTGCATAAATCTGAGTATTTTGCACCGTCCTTAGAGGGGCTTTTGTGAGAATAACAGATTAAAACGGTAAGTTAAAAGGGAGATAAGAAAAGGTAAAGAGGGTAGATCATGAAACAATAATCACAGATAGTAACAGTAGGAACATATCTACAGAAAATCAGATGTGAGTGCAAGGCAAGGCAAGGCAAGGCAAGGCAAAGCAACTTTATTTGTATAGCGCATTTCATACACAAGGGCAACTCAATGTGCTTTACATTAAAACATTAAAAGCATTGGAGACATTCAGACAAGCATACAAGAGCACAATTAAAATGACAAAGATAATAAAACAGAAAAGAAAAGGAAAATTAGAAACATATTAAAAATTACATTAAAATTTTAATTTAAAGTGAGTTAAAATGAGCTAAGACAGGAAGGCAGAGGCAAATAAAAAGGTCTTAGTCTTTGATTTAAAAGAGGTGAGAGTTGGAGCAGACCTGCAGCTTTCAGGGAGTGTGTTCCAGATATGTGGTGCATAATGACTAAACGCTGCTTCACCATGTTTCCTTCTGACTCTAGGGACTGAAAGCAGATCGGTACCTGATGACCTCAGAGGTCGAGATGGTTCATACAGTAGCAGCAGATCAGCAATGTATTTTGGGCCTAAACCATTCAGTGCTTTATAAACCATCAGCAGGATTTTAAAGTCTATTCTCTGACAGACAGGAAGCCAGTGTAGAGATCTAAGAACTGGAGTGATGTGATCTACTTTTTTGGTCCTTGTTAGTGCAGGTTTGTTGCTGATTCAACCAGGATTTGGTGTCTCTCCTAACTGTGGGGAAGTTTGGCAAAAGTTTTAAGTAATCAGGTTTTACTCATTTCACTGAAAAAAGAGGTTTTGCAGAAACTTTACAATCATCATTTTTCTGCAGCTCTGTAGTCTCTTGATGCATTTGCAGAACAGCTCAGGAGCATGTCCTGTTAAAGACTTAAACACAAGCTTTACAGAATGGAAATCAAGCAGAAACATATCTTCACTTTTGGTGCTTCAGATGATTTAAAGAAAAATAAAGTGTCATAAATATACGAGGATAAAAGAGATGAAGTGAGTGCTGGTACGTCTAAATAATTCTAGTCTAAGTTTAAGTATTAAAGATGAAATACTTCCATCTTGGCAAACACAAAAGGTACCTGCATCTTTAAAGAGTCTGAAAAGCAAATCATCTTTCTCTCCTGTGGATGAAACAGTGTTCGGAACATTTTATCCTGCTGCAGAGAGACCCACACATCCGCTGCACCAAACAAACTTATTTGATTTCAGGCCGGCTGTGTGTCTTCTTGAGCTGCGGCCTGTAATGAATGGTGTGCTGTGAGGATGAAGTCATGTGTGTAAAGAGAGTTTCACTTCCTACCTTTGGAGGAGACTGAGGTTAGCATGACAGCTTGATGGATGGACCTTTTTTTTTTGTACACACACTGCTTGCGGAATAAGATGATTTCATGTGGTTGTGAGGCTGCGCTGTTCTCTTTGCTTTGCAGCGCTGCAGTAATTAGCACAGTCACCCATTACATTCCCTGTATGATAGGGCTGCAGTGTGTCTAAGTGGGTGTGTACATGTGAAATAGAGAGCTGCAGTGTGTGTTTGTTTATAGATGTGAATGTCAAACCTCCTGGGACATCATTTTAAAACCACACTTGTAGTTTCATAAGACTGCTTTGGCAAATGTTTGCAGTGACAAGTGAAATACGAGGTTACGCTCTGCCAGTAAACAATTCAGAGCTGTTCAATGTATTAAACAAAAAAAAAAAGCATCTGATGAATTATTGGATTTCATTTTGCTGTGTGAAATTAAAAAATGGAACCATCCGCTCCCA
Organism: Notolabrus celidotus; assembly: GCF_009762535.1. Classification (NCBI taxonomy): domain Eukaryota; kingdom Metazoa; phylum Chordata; class Actinopteri; order Labriformes; family Labridae; genus Notolabrus; species Notolabrus celidotus. The sequence continues at coordinate 32,074,567 of NC_048279.1, forward strand.
TAATCAATCAAACGGAATAGGATGACTGCAGTTTGGCTCGTTCAGATCTAAACTGTGGGAGATAGACCAAAGTCAACACGTGACCTCACAGCACACGTGCACAAACTTCCTCCCAAAACGCCACAAGAGACCAAACTCAGTAAAATTTCATTGGCTGTTTAAATAACAAACAATTGCTGTTCACTGTGATTTCATCGGTTACTGTTTCACGACTCTGTTTCTCACTGAAACATCAGAAAACCAAGTTAACGGATCGCCTAGAAGTGTTGTCCCTTCTATCTCAGAGTGCAGTGGATGAAGCAATAAGACTAAGAGCCTGAGAAATCTAAACACCTTCATCAGCAGGTTACACTTTTCACTTATGTTGTCAAATAGCTCAACATCTATAAGATGTGGCTTTGCACAGGAATCAATGGTTCTCCTGATGATTAATCCTGCCAGCTTCACTGACTTCTTTGACTCTTCAACGAGTGCCACTGTGAGGCTCATCACATATGGTTGCTTGGTAAATAACACAGTAATTAAAATTATGCTGCTGTATCTACTCTACTTTCTGGTAGGGTTGTCAGCATTGCTGTGTTAATCACGATTAGATTAATGTCAGAATTGAAGGCATGTATTTCGTAATTGCATGCTATTTGCACATTGTACTTAAGCTTCTGCAGAATCTTCCTGTTGCTGTCACACAGTCACTTGAAAAAACTTGCAGACCACTCGGTTGACATGTAAAAAGTAATATGCACTTTGTGTCAAATTGAATTAAAATATCACTGAAAGTGCTTTAAGTTTGAGCTAACACCTATAAGCACCTACTGCATCACTAAAGCCAGTTGAGCACTGTTTGGAGAGAGTGAATCACCACTGATCTGTGTATTAAACTAAATTCAACAAGTTGATAGTTGAGACCAGTCATGGGCCTTACTGTCACCAGGGAGGAATAGTGTCATGCATAGAGGACCTGTATGAAACAGAGAAGTTACCAAACTGGACCTCCTGACAAGTGCAAATGTTGTCACATTAACCAGGGATCACTGGACGTCAAATCTAGACACTGGTAGGAATTTCTTTACATTGTTAACATGAACTTAAAAACTGTTTTGAAATCCACATTAATGGGATTTGACATCCCTTTCTTCTGGTAATTGCCTGTAATGACAGCACATCAACCATTTGTTGATCCGTGTGCACGTGTATCTTTATCATGACATTGTCTAATGATCGCAGATTGTTTTTAAAAGCAAATGAAAGGAAAGGATCTGTTTTTAATGAGGACTGAGAAGCAAGGGTGGAGTTCCTGTTCAGAAACAACATCCAGAAGGGGAATGTTCACTGCATTTTTATGCACAAATCTGGTGATAGAGATTAATTACATCTTAATTGTCATCAGATGACTACTGATGGACTCTGGGTCTCTACACAGACTGTTTACAAATGGAAACCAGAACACTTCTCGTGCTAAAATCTGACCCTGCACCGAAATGACGTAGTCAGTAGCATGCATTAGCATGCAAAGATGCTAAACTTAGACGTGCACATACAGTACATTGTCAGCATATTAGTATGGTCATTGTGAGCTTGGTAGCATCTTGTTGTGAGCTAAACAAACTGTTATAGAGCTTTATGAAACAGCTCTGACAACTCTGAACACCAAGTCTTGTTGGGTGTATTTTTAGATTTAACCATAGACTGTATATAAATGGACGTAGTATCTGTGACGTCACCCATCTGTTCCTGAAGCACTGTTTTGAAGCCGATTGTCGGGGGGTGCCATATTGGAAATGCTGAAATGTTTCATATGAGCTAGTGTGAGGGAAAGAGCCGAGCCTTTAGCCTTTTCGCTAACAGCTACAGGGTGGCCACCTGTCAATCAAGTCAGCCATGCCCTCATTAGGCAAAACTCCTAAGTTTAATATCTTCGAAAATACTAAGTTGTAAAAAAATCCCCCCTGCACAGTGCGTGTTGATAGAGATATTAGCTATTCAGAACTGAACCATTTTTTGAATCAGGCTGTAAACATGTTTATTTCTGCTGTAAAGATTGTCATATTTGAATGGGTGTGTATGTGGTTTCCTGTATTTCTGCAGCCAGCCTCAAGCGGGTGCTCGAGGAACTGCAGTTTTGAGCACTTCTGCATGGGCTTCTTATTTTAAGACCGGAGGTTGCCGCCTGGTTTCAACTTGAAAAAGTCACGATGTGTGTTTCTGGCCTGCCGGGCTGACAGGTTAACACAGTTTTGTATGTGTTGTTTTGAAAACTTGCATAGCTCATGTAGGTCATGTAGGTGCGAGGCCTTAATGGACCCAAAAACAGTTGTTACAGTGAACTTTTGACTTCTGCAAAACCTCTTAAAAATGGATGTTTAATTTGTTCTTTTGTATCTTCCCTCTTGTCATATTGATGTACTGATAACCTTTCACCAACCATAACATGTTAGTTCAGTTGCCTTGACTACTCTACAGCTAAAGGTGATGGATCAGTCTAACATGGGTCGTATTGGAAGGCAGCGACTTTGCGTTTTAAGGACTTGTTGATATTGAAAGGATTAAAGGATTGATCATTTGCATAAGTTCATAAAAATACAAACATGCAATCATTGAACTCTAACATCCTCTGATTTGTGTTTTTCTTCCTCTTCCTCCTCCTCCTCTTCCTGGGCCCTTGCACAGTTCCACCTATCCTTTAGTTATTTGACACTGCAGGAGACGCCAGGCATTCAGGGCATTCTTTGTCCCAGGAGAAAGAAGGAGGGAGACGAGGGGGTGAGGCAGCGAGGGGGTGGTGCAGGAGGGGAGACAATACAAGAGGTTCCACTCCGTTCGGCTTCAATAAGAGCCCCCCCCCTCTGACACTTTCCACACACACACACACACACACACAGGCACACACTCCTCGACCACCTCCCAGCTCACGGAAGGGGCGGAGCCGAGGGCAGCGAGGCAGAGTGGAGTTAGAGGAAGGGGGGAAAAGAAAGAAAATGCACCCCACCACCACAACCTCCACAACCTCCACCTCCACCACCATCCGCCCCCTTTCAGTGTTCTCCAGAGATGCCAGCATGTCCTGAGCCCCCTTTTTTCCCACAGGGAGAGGAGAAGAAAAACACTCCTCTTCATAGACCCCGCCTCCCTGCTCCGTGCTTCACTGACTGAGTTTGACTTTGGCATCAGCAGCCATGTGGTTAGACTTGTTGTGATTTATTATTATCTTCACCTGCTCTGCTTCAACGCTCCATGATCAGCTCTTTTCTGAAACAGATGGGTGCTACGGCTGTGTTCGCTCCTTGGGTTGTGTGATTTCACTCCAGGATGATTCCAACTTATTCCATCTTGGGTTATTGTTCAGACTTTATTTGTATTGTACAGGACAATTGCCTCCAAAACAACTCTTTTTAAAAACAGAATTATTCCCCTTGCAATCAACTGTATTAACTCTGAACTCTAAACACCAAGGATTAGGCATGGCCCTTGTATTTATTGTTTTTGAAATGTTATGTCTACATGTACAATTATGTTTCTTTGTCTATTGTTTAATGCAATGTTGGAACCTGCAGCTGTACTGAAAACAAACTCCACCAGCTTGGCTGTGTGGTCATTAAAAGAATCAATCAAGTATTGGAGTGAATAAAATTGTTATCTTGGAATGAATGTGACATATCACACAGACTCACTTCAGGTTTAAACTCAAATGTTTGGTGGTTTTTAACACTCAAAGCTGTTGGCTAGGGATTTTTGCTTCGTCAGATGTTGTGTTGCTTTGTGTTTCCATAATTTTGGATATCAGCAACCTATTTATTCAGTACAATTTCTACTTTAACGATGGAAACTACTAACTCCCTACTGGAACTTTCCTTTAATTAAAGCTAGGGTTGGTAGTCACGGAAAACTAGCATGAATTTGAATGTAGCATGTCCCCAGGACTCCGTCTAAAAAGTAAGTAAACACTGTGTGTGAGGACATCCTGGTGACCTTCACAGTGAGGACATGACAGTCACAGACAAATGAAGACATCTCCGAGAGGTCAGCATCAGAGGGAAGAGCTGACGAGGTTTACAGAGGAAGAGAAATAAACAGACAGGATCAGAGTCTGACGGACGCTGACATCATCTCTGGTGACCCTCCCCTCGGAGCTCCTCCAAAACGACGCCCCCGCTCACATGCACGAGCGCCTCTGATTCGCGACCATATGATCGTGACTGATTCAACACCGGTCCTCAGCACATGGTTTGTGTTTTGCACTACGTCAACTCATGTCTCACTCAGCGGTAAGAAAACACCAAAACATTCTCATAGTGAAAGTTAAAAACACAAACAAACATGAACTGTATGCTTTGCAGGAGGCGGGTAGAACGGCAGGACAGGATTTAATTGGTTTCATGATTTGGCTCCTGATGGCAGGGATTGGTTGGTGTTTTCCCAGGTTTACTCCGGCTGTAGATAGCAGCTCTTTTTCGCTCTTTTTTAAGAACACATTATGTATTGATTGCCATCAGGACATACAGATCATTTTAACCAGTATAACAGAAAGTGTATCTAAATCTGACTACCAACCCCAGCTCTGAGTCTTGATCTAGAAACAGCCATTTGCGCACAGTAAAATGTGTCGTGATGTTCTTGGGTTATTTGTGCTTTCTTGGTTTTCAAGGGCAGCGTGCGAAAGAGGCTGTAGTGTCTTTAAAACTAAATACTGCACCATGAATTACCCTGGACTCCTGTGGCTGTTTCATTCTGCTATCTGGATGCTGTTGTTACTTTAGATGCAGTGTTTATGATCTTCTGGCTGAAAATGAAAACCATCTTTGGTGCTCATTGTTCCTAAGAGATCATCACTCAGTCAGCTGGATGGGCAGATCTGTGGTTCAGTTTATGGATCTATTTCATCATGGATTAATTTATTTCACAAAGTTTGTGTGTTTGGCTGTGAGAAACACTTATTTTGTGTCATGTTGCTGCTTAAATGTGTAAATTTGTTCTCTGTGTTCCCAATAAACAGGAACAGAGAGTTCCTTTCCTTTCTTTATTAAAGAGGGCATTGCTGTGCAGGAAATGGCGTATGCATTTACATCACCATATCACCAGGGGATTATAGTCCCATACAAACACCGAGTAAATGCATCAAACAAATCAATGACTGGACGAGCCAGAACTTCCTACAGTTAAACAAAGAAAAAACTGAAATGATTGTTTTTGGAGCCAAGGAGGAAAGGTTAAAGGTTACTGCTCAGCTCCAATCTGCACAGATGAAATGTTCAAACCAAGCCAGAAACCTTGGTGTAGTCATAGACTCAGACCTTAATTTCAGCAGCCACATTAAGACCATTACAAAGTCAGCCTACTATCACCTTCAGAATATATCAAGGATTAAAGGACTTATGTCTCAGGATGCAGGATGCAGAAAAACTCATCCATGCATTTATCTTTAGCAGACTAGACTACTGTAACGGGGTCTTTACAGGACTCCCTAAAAAGTCCATCAGACGGCTGCAGCTCATACAGAATGCTGCTGCTCGAGTCCTAACAAGGACCAAAAAAGTAGACCACATCCCTCCAGTTCTTAGATCTCTACACTGGCTTCCTGTCTGTCAGAGAATAGACTTTGAAATCCTGCTGATGGTTTATAAAGCACTGAATGGTTTAGGCCCAAATACATTGCTGATCTGCGACTACTTTATGAACCACCTCGACCTCTGAGGTCATCAGGTACTGGGTTGCTTTCAGTCCCAGGAGTCAGAAGGAAACATGGGGAAGCAGCGTTTAGTCATTATGCACCACATATCTGGAACACACTCCCTGAAAGCTGTAGGTCTGCTCCAACTCTCACCTCTTTTAAATCAAAGACTAAGACTTTTTTATTTACCTCTGCCTTCCTGTCTTAGCTCATTTTAACACACTTTAAATTAAAATTTTAATGTAATTTTTAATATATTTCTAATTTTCCTTTTCTTTTCTGTTTTATTATATTTGGCATTTTAATTATGTTCTTTTATGCTTGTCTGAATGTCTCCAATGCTTTTAATGTTTCAATGTAAAGCACATTGAGCTGCCCTCGTGTATGAAATGTGCTATACAAATAAAGCTGCCTTGCCTTGCCTTTGTTTCAACTCATCTGGAGCTAAGTGGTGAGCGTGAGAATATTAGCACAGTCAAATGTCCATACGTTTAAAAAACAAAGTCTTAAAGCTTTCTAGTGTTTTTACCATGATTAACAAGCCATGCATTACCTTAAGGATGAAAAGTCCCAGTAATGACACAGTACCCATCTTGGTTTTCAGTCTTGAGGTAATGCAATTTGTCCCCATGTATGAAACTGGGCCGACTTGGATGCAGATGCCGGCTCTTATTACCGTGAAAGCTGAGCAGAAACCAATAAGTCTTTGTGAAAATAAAAGGAAAATGAAGGAGCCAGTCACACCATGTGCTCCAATATGTCAAAAAGCCCAAGTAGAATGTAAAAATAATCCAGCATAAAATAATTCCATGCTCAATGGTCTTTTAAAGACATGTTAAAGACTGTAATCATGAATGTAAGCGACGTCAGCCAACCTCAGCCTCATCTGGGACATCCAGCGTTACGTTGTGGCGCAAAAATTACAGCTGTGGCCGGAAACGTGGAGTTACTTTTTTATCTGACCTGAATATTAACATTCTTCTGGAGCTGCTGGGTGAAACCATAAGCCTGTGTTTAAGAAATATCACTGCTGTCACGGAAAACCCATATATCTGCGTAACGTGTTGTTTGAGGGGTGAAGAAAAGAATGCTTATTATTGTATTTTCCTCTTTGTACAAAGGGATTTACTCCAGCAGCAAAGACCAAAACTTAAGAAGACCTTCTTTAACTTAAAGCAACGTGTCTCTGCCATGGTCTTCATTTAATACATTTGATATTGAGACGTTCTTTATTTCTTTGCACTCTCCAATAAGCCATATTGACGCTAACCTTATATAGTTTTGATAGTATGTGTCACATTACCCAGTTGCTTACACTGAAATTTAAATAAGCAATGACCAACTAACAAGAAACATCTATTTTGAAGACTTTGCTGCAATGGTTATGTTTTATTTTTGAGTTAGAGAGAAAGCTCAGTCTTTAACAGAACAAGCAATTTCTGCTAGTAGAAGGGTTACTAGCTAACTTTGGCATTTTAGTAGGATTAACTGTAATGAATCTGTTTTGGCTTTTTGCAGCATTTCTTTCATTGTCAATGCATTTTAATTGTTGCATTTGTTTTGCACTTTTGCATGTGATTTTGAATTTATATTGCACTACAATTTGTAGCTTGGTTCTCCTAAGAGAAAAAATCTGTTGCAACAAATTTGCTTTTGGAGAAGATCTAGAGGATAAGTTGCACCTGTTTATTAGACGAGTATGTTCTTCAGGGTCTAAATAGTCAGGGTTTTAACTGCCTTTTTGCGTGACCATGTGTTCAGCATAGTCCACAATGTGCAGTCTCTATGCAGTCATGTAGCTCTTTTTAACACCATCTGTATTCCTCATGTGGAGTTTGCAATCCTCCTGGCTGCATGTACAGCAGGTGAGAAACTCCTCTGTTGGTCACTTGTCTTAAATCAAGGAGTCTTTTCAATTCAACCAGCACTCTATTAGGTTTATTTACTAAGTGTACCACTGTTTTCTTAAATGCATGATTATGACCTAATAAAGGAGAAATGCTGTTATAAAGTTGCCCCTCCAGCCTGGTCCATGTTGCTATGTTCCCAGCATGCTTTGTGCAGCATTCAATTAGTAAGATAACTCTGCAGTTTGTACTTGTTCTGGTTGCATCAGTGTATAAAGCACAGCAGACTTTTTAGATGGGAGAAGGTTCTTATAAGTATGTCTTATCTTAATTTGCAAACAAAAAACAGCTTGAGAGTTTATTTCCAATTTTATTTTACTAACAGCTTTGACCAACAAAGACAAACAGCAGCACAAGCAGGGTTTTTATGAGTTACTGCAAAGTTTGTGTAAAGGATTTTGCCTATTTATCAATCTGACTATTTCAAATGCAGCAGTTCTTTCAGTAAAGCTACTTTTAGAAAACAATGCAACATTTTGTTCACCCCTAATGTTCTTAGCTTTGTATAAAACAATTGGCCCTCTACCAGCGTAATGTAAAGGTGTGTAGTGAGCACCGGCTGTTCAAAACGCCGAAGACTTTCATGCAGAAACATCTCTGCATCAAGCTGGACCGGGTGACCGCGCTGTGGTGTAACATGTCTTTAGTTTGGTTGGAATAACTCTTTATTTAAAAATGTGTGTATAAAAGTATGCCCATGTGTGTGTGTATGTGTGTGTGTATGTGCAGAGAAGCAGAAAGAGGGAGTCAGTTCCCGAAGCCTGCAGATAATAATACAGTTACAGGAGGAGGATTGTGGTCTGCATTCTGGAACAGTTTATTAGGGGGAAGTCTGCAATTACATATTTTCTGGGTAAACATTAACTAGCTCTCTATTGCAGGCCTTCACAACAACAGCAGCTTGGACTAACACGCTCAGGCCTTCAGTGTATACCGCTGTGATTCACTTTTACTAAAGCAGTCACCACAAAAAAGGGCTGAGTGTAACAGTCTGCTTTATTTTAGCAAACTATTAATCTAATCCTGGTAGTTTCCAGAGGAGGATATTTTTACTGCATTAGGGTTTGACCCAGAAAACCTTACAGCTCATGTGATTACAGGATGGTATTTTTAGAAGCATTTTATTACTGTAGCCTCTTGCTGCTTGTTCTGGAAATACTATCCTCACTGTAAATTAGCCTCTGGAGGATTTCATCTAATGATCATTTCAGTGTTCCTCTTCTGTATAATTTAACAGCATCAAAGTTGGCCACAGGTTATTAATACTCCAAATCATTTCTGAGGAAATCATGATTGGTTACATGGAAGTTAAATGTCTAAAACATTCAACACATGCTATAAAAAAAGAACATGATACTGACCTCCTGAAGGTTAGAAGAGGCGCTCCATTGTTTGTTGTATTTTGCCTAACAACACAAACATGTCGGAAGAGAGTTCACAAGATAAAGTCAAGATAATTCACTTCTGACATGCAGCCCAAGACAACAAGTCCACTGTTGTGATGTTTGCAGATGGTCAGCTGGTCACAAATTTCAGGCGGCATAAGCTTGAGGACACAGTCAGATGACATAACTTCTCAAAGCTAGCAGATGCATGACTTGGCCTTTCAGATGCATTATTTTGTCTTAAATATGTTTTATAAGAACAAAAAGATCATTGTTTCAAAGCTGCATTTAATGGAATTCAGACTTATGATGATACTGAACTCACCAGAGTGTTGAAATCTTGCAAGAGAACATCAGTAACGGTTGGGTTAATATGCATGAACGTACAGCTTTACAGTGATCCCGTCATCCAACTATCCTCCTCAGTACATTCACAGGAGGTTAAGAGAATCATTTATTGTTAGTTCGGCTAAAACTAGTTTTTTAAAAATACATTAAGGCTGCAAATACAGTCTTCTTCACTCTGAGGATGCACTGACATTGAAACGGTAGTCTGCAGCCTTCTACACACTGCACTTCCGCAAGAGTGCTGAAATTGAGTTCTGCCATCTGTATGCCTTTTTACCTACACAAAGCCTCCTGCAACAGAGTTATATTCGTGCCCCTGTGATTGATAACACATTGCATTATGGCGTTGCAGAAATGCAAGAGGCACGGTTTGTGAACATGCAGCAAAAGTGCCACATACACTACCAGTCAAAAGTTTGGAAACACCTTCTCATTCAAGGGTTTGTATTTATATTAATTATTGTAAACACTGTAGATTAATCCTGAAGACATCAAAACTATGAAAGAACATATATGGAATTATTTAATGAACAAAAAAGTGTTAAACAAAGCAGAATATGTTTTATATTTTAGATTCTGTAAAGTAGCCCCCTTTTTCCTTCATGACAGCTTTGCACACTCTTGGTATTCTCTCAGTCTGCTTCATGAAGTGGTCTCCTGGAATGGTTTCTAATTAACATGAGCCTTGTCAAGAGTTCATTTGTAGAATGACTTGCCTTCTTAATGTGTTCGTGACCATCAGTTGTGTTGTTCAGAGGTAGGGTTAGTACACAATGGATAGCCCTATTTGACTACTGTTGTAATCCATATTATGGCAAAACCAGATTATGTCATAGTTTTGATGTCTTCAGTATTAATCTACAATGTTGAAAATAATTAAAATAAACAAAAGCCATTGAATGAGAGGGTGTGTCCAAACTTTTGACTAGTACACACTCCATGCACGCTCTCTTCTACCCTGCCGGCTCCAGTGCTCTTGCACACGTTTTGGTTTGTCTACACACAGCGACAACACACACACAAATAACTTTAACACAATTGTTTCACAATCCTCATTCTTTGGTCCACGTTGTGCATCATCATCTACAGAGCAAAAGTTTACACAGGAATAAAAAAGCCTGAGCAGGAAGGAGTAGAGGAAAGGAGAGGAAGAAAGAAAGGCAAGTCCTAATAGCTTACAAATGTTACTCCCCTCTCTCTCTCTTTCTCTCCCTCTCTCTCTCCCTCTGTGTGTGTGCCCATCTGAGGGCAATTTCCAGACCGGAGCAGTTGTGATGGATCTCTGCCTTTCAGGTGTAATTATTTTAAGAGAGATTGAGCTGTTAAGCACTTGAAAAACATCACAGAGGCTCAGTGAGTGTTTATGCTTTCCGTTCTGTCTCTGAGGTCCCAGCAGGGGGACAGACTCCCCCTGCATGTCCTGCTCATGATCTCCCATTAATAAACGTGACCCGGTGATGACTGCAACCCTGTGTGTCAGGCATTTTTGACAAATCAATATCCCTCTCACAGCATGTTGTCCCTTTGGTGTGGCTGATCTCAGGGCTTCAGAAGTTCCATGGAAACTTATACCAAAAAGGGTTATATCTTTTCTCTCTGATATCATTGAAAGGAGAATGTTAGGGACATTTTCAGACGGTCTCTGCTGAAACACATCTTCAGTGTTGCAGTCAGTTGTTTGCATGTAAAGGTGCAGAATACATTGTCTATAGACAGAAACGAAATGGTATGTTTGCATGTTACAGTTCTGTTACATTTAAGTTGAGCATGATGAGGACATTTATTTGGACCACTGTCTTTGTCCCAGTATCCAAACACCAGGCTGAAAATCTATGTATTCACAAGAGTACAGAATGCCCGCCTCAGCAACTGCTGGTGGTGATAGGTCCCCTTTCAGCTGGTTACTATTGGACCTTCTTCCAGTTGACCTATAGTGTCACAAAGCAAAGCAATTCTCAAACAAGTTAGCAAGAGGCTAACTGATGAAAATGTAGAAAACTTTCCAACTTTAAACCCTTTGAACATCCGAAAGTATGGTCGTTTCTTCTTGTTTACTTTCATTCTTGCTTCCATTGAAGTTTTGCTTTAGTACTCGGCTTCCTCCTACGCATTTATGCTGTTCGACTTTCAGATCAAAGCCCGGCATGCAAACTGTGGAGCATGCACAGAACAACTAGGCTAGTTTAGGGCTAAGAAACCAATCCCCCAACCAGCTTTTGAAAAGTGTGGATAAAGCTGATCATCTTCTAAGAACTAGTGTTGGAGAACAACGGCCTGTTCCCGACCGTCTGACAGATCCAACATGCAAAACCACAAAATTATGCTCAACATCAATGCAATTTTAGTTTAATCTTACTATTAATCCTAAACACATGCAAGTTAATCCAGTCTAATCTAATTTAAGAAATAAATTAATAAATATAGTGGCTTCATGCATCACATTTCAAAGAACCATACAGGGGTTTTGCTCCTTAACAAACAAACAAATAACTTATAAATATACAAAGTATAGAAAAGTTTTTCATAATTGCTTGAAAGCTCATTCAAGGGGTCTAATATACTTTCAAACTGGAAAGTGTAACAGTTTTTTAAAATGAAGAGACTCCTTATGCAAAACACGTGGTACAACTCTTAAAGCTCCAGTGAGGAACTTTTGTTTGTGTTGGTTTTGGCGCCCCCTGTGGACAAAGTGATATCTCTTAATTCTTTCCTGATCTCTCCTGTACAAATGTAAAAAGTGTTTCCAACAAGAAATCTCGTCCCGCTGTCTTTAAACAGTCAAACATATCACTCATTTATTGAAAGTGATAAAAGCATGTTGACAATTGTTTGGTATGACTCCTACCCTTCACAGGAGTTGCAGGCTCTATGAATAACAACATATCAGTCATCAGTCATGTTGCTGATGGTCTCCTTTGCTTTTGTCAGCCATGTAGAGACTTCACTGTGAATTTTGGTCTATTTCATAACCAGCTAATAACTCCTCACAGGAGCTTTAAAGTAGAATAACTTAGTAGAATAAAGACTTATTTACTATAGAAGCAGGAAGTTGTGTCTGTGTGAAAGAGACCTGAGTAAATAGTGAACAGAGATGTTGTTAAAGACTGATTCTTTCATTTAAACCTTCCTTTTCTTGATTGTGACAAACAGCACATCTACATGTGGTCATCATGTTATTCATTCACGCATTACCAAACTTGTCCTCAGTCGTCTCAGGCCTCAGTTACACTGACGCCTCCCTCGGTTTCCATGGTGCTGTTTTCTGCTCTGTTCAGCAGTGGATCACCCCGGGCCTCAGGACAAGGTAAAAAAAAAAAAAAAAAGAACCTGCTGCTGTTAGAGCCTGAGTTACTCTGAGTCCAGCATATTAACCCCCTCCACCCCCCACAGGAGCTTTCATTCCTCTGATCTTATCTCCAGGAAAGGAAGTCGGCTTGGATGACTTCCATGACTGAAGAAAAGTGCAGAATAAATTTCATATTCCTTCTCTTTAACCTCCCAACCTCCCTGCTGTCACCCTGTCTCCCCCTTTCTGTGCCCCCTCATTCATGCCTTTTACTCTTCCCTTATTGCTTCCCCATTCCTTTATCTACAGTACACTCCTTCTTATGTTTCCTCTCTCTGGTGTTACATCATACAGAGCTAAATGATGATTGATGACCGGCATAGCAGGTCTGATGTTTGCATTTTCAAATCTTGGTTGATCTCCATTGATTGAACTATTTTACTTTATTTGTAAAAACAGAATAAAAAACACAGAATCCCCCTTATTTCATTTTTTACATAGATGGTCACTTTCCCCTGGTTGTGATGTCATTAGGGGTGTAACAACGATTTGATTTGTATCGTGATTCGTGGTTGCCGATATGATTAAAGGACGATATTGGTTCATTTAGAACGATACGATCCGAAACCATTCAGTGACTTGAAATCGTTTCAGTAACTTTTTAGCCAAATGACCAGTGTGACTGAAATGAATACAGTGTTACTTTTTTTTTTTATATATTTTTTTTTATTAGTTTTTTTCTGCTGTATACATCATTCAAAAAGTGCATGTTACCCAATTTTATATTTTACAGACAAACAAGAACACATCATACAATGACAACCACTAGAGCCCAATCCAACGTGTTTTGAAATGTTATCTTAAAAATAAGAAAACAGGAAGGACTCATGGATCAGAAAGAAGATATGATACACAAAACAAACAACAACAAAAACAAACAAACAAATAATAATAATAATAATAGTAATAGTAATAAATACATAAATAAATGGATTAAATTAAAATGTTCTTACTTATTTCTTACAAACAAAATCTTGATTGAGTTGAGTAACACAACTTGGCCCACGAGACATACCCCACATTAGTCCTCAAGAGAGGGAATAGAATTTACAAATGACATAAAAGGACCCCAGGTCTTTTTAAAATTATCTGAACAACCTCTAGAACTAAATTTAATTTTCTCTAAATAAAGGAAGGACATTAGGCCTTGTAACCAGGAATTTTCAGATGGCGGTTTAGGATCCTTCATTTGTAGTTAAGAATGCGTCTGCGGGCCACAAGAGAGGCAAAAGCAATGATATTTCTTTCCTTAACAGAAAAGCGAGTTAAGTCCTCGGGGACACCAAAGATTGAGATTAAGGGGCTTTGGATAATTTATTGTAAAAAGAGGACCAGAATGATCTTAGTTTCAGACAGGAGAAAAACATGTGTGTGTGAGTGGCAGGTGAATACAGTGATACTTGACAGTCCTAGATTCCTGTTGTTTCCTGTAAGAAAGAAATTTATTTCATTGGGATAAACCCCTTGAGATGTGCCATCTCGTTTTAGAGGGGGTCCCAGACAGACAATAACAAATAGAAAACAATGCAATACAAAATATACAACAAAACATGAATCCTTCAAAAGAGAAGAAACAAAAAAACCAAAAAAAAAACCCACTGTTTTTGATTCTGTAAGGGAATCAGGTATAAATAATTATGGATATAAACGTTGTGTTAAATCCCATGGCGCCTTAGTAGGTGGTTGGATAGATTTGTGATGTTGCCGTGGTTATTTACTTGACCTTTACATATCCTACAAACAGCGAGCGACTTATTTAGAACATCTCCGTCTTTGCAAAAGCAAAAGTGTTTCAACAAACTGGACCGCAATAGTGGCTTGATCATATCTGGCTCGCCGGCTTCTCCTCTGCCATCCGCTGCCATGCTATGTTTTGTTGCCTGCTGGCGCGTGGTGATGACGTCACTGACAGGCAGCCTGAATTGATTAACGTTTAATGTCTTCACTGCAAAAACTCAAAATCTTACCAAGTGAAATTGTCTCATTTTCAGTCAAAATGTCTTCTCCCACTTGATTTAAGATGAATTTACTCAACAAGTAACATTTGAGCAAGATAGAGGGACTTGTTTTAAGACATCTTAAATATCTTGTTAAGTCAAACAATCTTCAAATGATCTTGTTTTGATTTGTAATTTAGAAGAAACAGTTTATTTTACATTTCAGACATATTTCAAGCTGAGATCTTATTTGTAGATGACAGATAATCTTGATTTAAGACAAACCCTTTTACTTGATTTAAGTAAATGCATTTTATTGGACAACCTATCAGAAAACAGCTCCATTGATAAAAGAAAGAAAGAAAGAGAAGTTGTTTTTTTAAGGGTGGGTTTCAGTTTTCAGGCACTGTTTCTTCTAAATCAGATACAAATATCCATCCTCAAACTCCATGCACACAATGAAACACCTACTTTTGAGCATAGCTGGCTTATCCTAAAAAACAACATTACTGAATATTAGTATATCCAGCTCACTATGAGAAGACATTATATCTCAAAATGCTCAAATTAAACTTTGTCATCTTATTTCAAGTACAAGATGGTGTTAAACCACTATGGTGCCACTATAATACAACTCAAATTGAAGTTAATGTATCTCAAAGGAAGAAGTTGACATGAAATATGTTAGTGCAAAAATCTTTTTTTGAGTGAAAAAATACTAATTGTTAGCATTCCTGGTTTATTCTGAGACACTAAGCTTTAAAACACTGGTAAAATATTGCTTAAAATAAGTTTTCCCTGCTAATTTGAAGATCACAGTTTTCTAAATATTACGTCTTATTTTAAGAAATCTTACCAAGAAAAATTTCACTTGTTCTATTGGCAGATTTTTTTGGCCTATTTCAAGTAAAAGTACCTTGAAATAAGTTTTTTTTTCTTGTTTTTGGAGCATAGTTTTTTCCAGTGTTTATCATTAAAAGTACAAACAAAACCCATCCATATAAAGTCTGCTGTGCTTAAATCCAATGTGTTATTTCCTAGTATTGACACAATCATTTTATTACCTTTTAAAACGATGTTAGATCGATATATGTCGTCCGGAAGGCCAACTTGCTGAGCACAGATCGATGTAGTAGATGAAACGTTACACCCCTAGTCATCATACTTTAGACTTTTCTGTCCTCCTGAACTTTGAGTTTTAAGGTGGAAACAACATATTTCTTGATGCTTGAGGCTTTTAAAAAACAACTTGGTAGCTTTATTTCCTTTTATGTGATTGTGTGGTTATAGAAAGTTTACCATCGGTCTGTTTCACCAGTGCAGTGCTCCTCCTGACCACTATAACTTTCTCATTATTAACATTTGAGTTTAAAATATATACTTCATCCATGAGTAGTTTTTGCATCATTCAAATAAAATAACTTTAAAGTCTGCAGCAGCTGACTCAAGTATTAGAAGGAGGAATGCAAAGTTTTGTGTGTCATAAAGGTTAAAGGTCAGGTTAAGTGACAGTAAAGCAACCCTGGAGTGGCAATGAAATGAATTACAGTGTTTACTTCTGCAGAGATGTTTTTGTGAATGAACCACAGCTTAACATATTTTCTTTGTTATTGTTAGAAGGACAGAGAGGTGAGGAGGTGAGATCCTCCATGAGCTAAATTTAGTCTCTTGTTTACTGCACGGGATCTAACCATTCATTTTCTGGGTGGAGCCACATGCTGTCAGCTTAAATGTCAATCATGTTAATTAGTTATTAAGTATTAAATGTTTTTGTTTTGCTGTAATAGCTCACTGACAGCAAGCCCATTGTTCTGCTGTTTGTGACAAACCCCACCCTCCCAGGACGAGCAGGCTCGAATGCAAACTGTATGAAAAAGACTTTGCAAATGATTTCTAGAACAGGTCTGTGCAGCCCGACACAAAAGAGCTCACTGACGAGTGGTTGGAAGCAACAAAACAATTTTAAATGTTTCAAAGCATGGTCCACGGCCTCTACAGGCGCTCTGCTGGTTTCCTCTTCAGATGAGATGTGTCATTAATCTCAACTTTCATCACTTGTGGTGCTTTGTTTCTTTTTTATGTGCAGAAATGAGAGACTTACAGTGAATGCATTTGTAGTTTGAATTTACATGAAGTGCTACTTTATTTAAAGACATTTCCATTATCATTCCTGGATTTTGGAGCCTGAACACCTGCAGAGAAAGATTTAGAGGATCCGCTTGAGGCTGGCTCCGGAAGTACCTGGAGACCACATACACACCAATTCAAAAAAGCCGATCTTTACAGCAGAAATAAACATGTT
This sequence comes from Notolabrus celidotus, assembly GCF_009762535.1. Lineage (NCBI taxonomy): Eukaryota > Metazoa > Chordata > Actinopteri > Labriformes > Labridae > Notolabrus > Notolabrus celidotus. Next base: position 32,091,457 of record NC_048279.1, read on the forward strand.
TACAGCCTGGTACAAAAGACAAGTGTAGTCTGGATGGCTCATTTCTCAATCGGCACACTCTGTACGGGGGATGAATTTTTTCAGAATGCTGCAATTCCAAAGATATTGAGATTATGAGTCTTCCAATGAGAGGCACAGCTGACTTGATTGACAGGCGGGAACACTGTAGCTGTTGGCTAGGAGGCTCAAAGCCTCACAATATCTCTACAGCAGCAATATGTCTCCTGCCGACAATTGGCTTCAAAACAGTGCTTCAGGAACAGATGGGTGACGTCACAGATACTTACCTCCATTATTTATACAGTCTATGGAGTAACCCCCAAATCCTACTGTCATATGTTAAAAAATGACTGTATTAAAAATATATTTAGAATTTTTTACAAGTTGCTGTGATCAGGAGAAACTCTTTAAGTGTGAAACAGTTGTCTCTTGTGTTTTGAGTTTATGAGGGTCATCAGGGATTGAAGTTTAACATGTGCACCCCCCAACTTGTCCGTACAACAGCAGATCCCTAGTGCCAATTTTGCAAATGCATTAAATCTGTCAAAATGCAACATCTGGTTAGAGTGCACCGAAAAACCTACTGAGAATCATTCAACATTAAAAGGGTTTTGGACAGGTAACAACATCATCTTCTGAATTGCTAAATTTAGTTGGTCACAGATATGTTTAGGAACTCAAACAACAAGGTCAATCCAACAGAAGTTTTTTTTCAAGGTTCCAAGCAAGAAACATATTTACATTTTGCTCCTAATACACTTACTATAAGAGGTAAATATTTTAAAGCGCTTGCTGGAAAGCTTCCCACCTACTCTACAGACTTGTTGGAATGAAATTATGGATCCTATGGGACTCGCACTTGTGATTGGCTCATTCTGATCTCAAGTTAATACTGAACTGGGTTGATCACCATTTTCCATTGATGCCCCTAAATCATGGAATACCCTCCAACAGACTTTAAAATTGATGTCCATTCCCTCTTTTGCAGAATTTAAGACTTTGATCTCAGACCACTGTGTCTCAAACTGTATCTGTTTTAATTAATCTATTGCTTTGTGAATGATTGTGTGTGTTTGTTCGTTGTTTCTCATGTGCCTGTGATCTCATCGACACTGGAAATGAGGGAAACCTCAATGTCTTTTTAAGAATAAATAAAGGTTTTGAATTGAAATGTTTGTGTCAAATCCTCTGGGCAGACATCCTGTTTAGTTTGTCTGGCAGCCCCAGGTATACTTTTTGCACTCTTCATTGCCACTGGAATTTAAGAATACATCAAAACAGTAAGAACAGCCACAGATATCACTCGAAGGTCCCTTCAGGGTCACACTGTGATGCACTGAGCCACTGATCAAGCTGCTTTACCTGACAGGCCGGCATGCTCCATCAGTTGTTTTGCTCCAAAAGTGTAACTGACTCCACCTCAGATACCGAGTTAATGTTAGGCACACTGCTCGTAGTTTATTAATAAAGATATGTGTGGTTTTAAAATCATTTTCAAATGCTTAATGAAGGAGGATTAACTTGATTTAAAAGCTGTTAAATATCTGTAAGCAATCTCTTTCAAATGGACACAAAACATTTGATAAATATTTACTTGTGTATCTATGCGTCAGGCCTGGATGTGTGCACACATGTCTGTTTCTTTGTCCTTCCAAAGTGTCTTTTCATCCTGTAGACTGGAAACACCTTTCCTCCTCTTTCACCTCTCACAATGGCACAGAGAAAAAAAAGAATTTCTGTTTGTCGTCCTCTTTTGTCCCCCTGCATTAGTGTTATTTCCCTCCACCTGATCCCATCGTGCTCGATCAAGGGCCATCTATACACACAAGTCAAAATCATTCCATTAATAAGTAACCTCCGTGGTATTTAAGTGAAGCTTGGGATTTAAGACTTCCTCTTTGCTCGGTGGAATTCGCCCGGCCTTTCGTGGCTACCTTTGTGTGACTTATGTGCCTCCGGTGGATTAGGAGTACTCAAAAGCCATTTAAATCACAATCCTCTGCGTTCCAAAGCAGTGCTGCAAGGACAATGTAGTGTAGTGAAAAAAAAAGAGCCCAACAAGTACGAGGCTGATAGTTATAAAGCAGCCATATTCCAAAGAAGGGCCCATGAATAAAGTGCAAACCCCTCTATTAGGGGGATGTGCCTGAACTTGAGCTGAAAGGAATGTTTTGGATTCACAAGGATCCTGTGTGTGAGACTTTGTGTGTGTGTGTGTGTGTGTGTGGTTGTGCATGAGTGTGCTGCAAAGCTCTGCATGAATAGATGAATTGACCCCGGGTTAGCATGTTCCATGTATACACTTTGCTCCAAACTTAAATTCAATCTTTAGCACAGCTGCAGCCTGCTTCCACCTCGGTCTCACTGACTTTTCTGCATATCTGATATAGTCATGAAAGATGTCCTCTGTGCAGAGAAACATCTGTGTAAAAAATTATGCATGCTTTCAGCCTGCTTTGGCTCTGTCTGTATCTGTTTTTATCATGAGAGACTGTTTGTGTGCCTCCTCACAGGCTTGTGTTTGTGCGTCGCATGTGTGGTCAGAAAAAAAAAAAAATCGAGGCCGTTTCCTTTCGCAAAAATGTCGGGGAAAGGGACATAAATCTCCCCCGGCTCCCTCCGGTGGGACGTCACGGAAAACGGAGACCTTAAAGGCAGGCAGGCTTGCAGCACAGGGGAGGAACGCAAACATCAATCGTGGAATCCATGGAGAACGTGTTCTGGGTCCTGTCGGATGCTTAAAACCAGGCCAGGAAGTGTGTGTGTGTTTGTGTGTGTCTGAGCATGCTTGGCTTTTCTCTCTCCCTCCCTCTCTCTCTCTCCCTCTCTCTGTGTTGGTGATGGATTTGTATGTGTGTAGATGCCTGCTGAGTTTCAGTGTGTGTGTGCGAGTGTGGACTTCTCTGAAAACGCCTTCCCAGACTCCCCTCTTCTGGGGTGGAAACGGGCAATAAATAGCAGGGTATCTCCTGGCGGCCGTCCAGCAACCGAGGCCCTGGCAAGGAAGTGACTCATTTCAGCGCAGAGAAAAGGAGGGGGGGGGGCAGGGGGATAAGAGGATTTTTGTGTCTCTTATTATCAGTCAGCCAAGGCAAACCACACTGGCAGGCCAAAGAGGGAAGAGAGGGTGGTGGGGAGGAAGTGGGAGGGAGAGGGGGTGAGGGCTGGTGGTTGTGGGAGGACGGAGGCCCTGCCAGCGAGATAGGGCCTCTGCTGCTGGTGTTTGGCTCCTTTAAGGGGCTGACTTGTGACCTTCTGTGTGCTCCGAGCCAAGGAGCACGCTGGGACAGTGTGTTTGCTAACACCTGAGCGATGAATGCTCGCCCTGCATATTCTGGGTGCGTTTAAGCTTTATGTAAAACATCTTTGGTTAAGAGAAGTGTTGCTCTTTTAGATTTGAGTTTACAGATTTAGCTGGAAAAAAAAATCTGACTGAGCTGCTCCTGTTTTCAAAGCCAGAGTGTTTCAGGTAGGTAAGTAAAACACCTGAGCAGACAAGGAAAACTATTTTATGTTTGTGGGCATGCATGTGTGGTGAGAGCTGGATGAGGAGCTCCAGCTAATGTCAGTCAAACACTTCCAAATTTAGTTCGAGTGCAGCTATACTGAGAATTTACATTTTTACCCACGCAGGAAATTAGATTTGTGAATCAGTTTTAGCGGTTTTGATCAGGTTTTACTCACAAGATGCATCCAAGTCTGACTTTAGGAGGAATATGAGCTGCAAGAACAACCCAAGTGTATTGATTCATAGTATTTAAACCCACTTGAATTGCAGCCATTCAGGGATAAGTGTGACATTTTCTGTTCCTCTTTTATGCTGACAGTCAAAACAAGAATGCACGGGACAGGAACAGGGTATGTAAAGATGTAGCACATGTATGTCTGTAGAACTTTTCAGGACACTACTGGAGTTAGCATGAGCTTTATGCACGGGACATAAGGTGTTTGAGTTTGCTACCTTCAGTAAAATAAAAGGCAAATTAAAAAACATGACAGATAATCTTCTTTAAGTTGCTTTCAGATTTTCTTGGCTGACATCCGAGTTCAAATGTGACAAGTTTATTACTTTAAATAGTTGTGAAAACAGGCATTTGTTACATGCAAAGATTCAGTGTATCTAAAAAATATAACAATATGATATTAAAGGGACAGTTTGCTTATTCTTAAAGTGGAATTGTCATAAGGTAGCTGTCATTAGAAAGTGTGATCCCAGCCAGCTCAGCTTCTTTGTTGACAAACTAGCTGGAGAACCACGAAAAAATGAGTAAAATGATGCCAAACTGATGTGCATGAATATCAAAATTCAAGATTTAACTGTTAACTGGGCAAAAGTTAAGTCATCTCATACATCATAGTCTCAAACAGCTGATCAGTACACTGCAGGTGGAGGAACATGAACAGAATGTGTCTCCTCCATGGATAGTGTAAAAAAGCAAACTGGCTTTCTGATGGAAAAATAAAGCTCTGAAAGTTTTCTTGTGTTTGGATTGGAGTATCTTTAAATTAGCTAAATTACTGCAGGATTTTTTGGAATTGAGATGCAGAGATAAAAGATCAATAAGGGAGAGAACTAAAGATATTATAAAACATTAAACATTGATAATCATGCTGATTTGCACCGTCACACATTCATCCATCCGTCCGTTGTCTCCACAGCAGCAGCAGCAGCAGAATGAGCCTCCTGTCCTCATTATCAACACCACACATCCGGTCTGAAGCCGGCCTTTCAACCGCACAGTCATAAGTCACACAATGAAAAGCCACCACTGTTGAGCAATGAACACCTACCTCCACTCTGTCCCATCTGAGTTCCCAGGTGGGTGTACAATATGGCAGACCTTTGTTCCGTGTGTGTGTGGAAAAGCACACACTGTCAACACGGGAGAGAAAAGCTAATATTTACCACGTATGGCCTCGGCTTTAATATTAGCTAGGCGCTAGTCGAGGGAGAACAGAGGTCTCACTCTGGTCTCACTTCCTGCTCCAAAGCAATATCTCCACATGTATTTTTTGAAGCATTTTACTGCTTTGATGAACAAGATAGAGAGGACATGATCAGAGCGGATAAAAAGAGGGAGGGGCAACCAAACATGATTCTTTTTTCATTCCTTTAATGTCATTTGTGCAATTTGGCTGATTTGACTCAATGTATTTAGTCATTTATTCAATAAAATTATATTATGGGTCTCAAATATGAAAGTGAAAATCTATGTGACAGTCATTATTATGACTCTCCTAAGAATAAAAGTTCATTAGAAGTTGTTTCTGCTGCACATGGATCTCAGACAGATTATATTTCTGCAGTAACATATTTTCCTTATTTCAGATTTTGTGTAAATTTAAACTGAGACAAAATAATAAAACCTGCTAAATGATTAAAAGTCACACTTCTCTTCGTCTGTACAGTTCATACAGTCTTACAACAGCCTTTCAGTAATCTCCACAGCGATCTCCTCCAATCCACACAGCAAATATTCTGTGCATATTTCCCCTCTTTGCTCCTGATCCGAGATCCAAACAGGAAATGATCTTTGGGCCATTTCTCTCCTCGTGGCTAGGACCAGCGCAGAGCACATTTAAGACATACTGGCCATGTCCCCCGTCTCAGGAAAGAACTCCAGACGAGTTCTTGTCCAAGCATTTCGGCTAAATGCCGCATGAAATCGCTGGAGGATTTCAAATGAGTCAAGCTGTGGGGCTCTGGCGCGGGACCCACATCAATATCCTACTTATGCCGGTGGCCAGGTGTTGAGGGGAAATTCTCAATTGAATATTGTATCCAGCTTTCTGGGAGCTCAGGGAGCTGTATCTTGTGTGGATTTTGGTTTCTCCGCCTCGCTATGCGCCCCGTCTCCTCTCCTTCCGTCTTGTTTTTGGCATTCCTCCGATCCGGGGCTGGGTGCAGTCTGCTGTGGCTCCCACTCGCACACCTGCCATGAAAAAACAGCTGTGGACCGGCACAACATCATTAGTGCAGCTGAAAGAGAAGGAAAGGCCTGCATAGCTGGTCCCCCCCCCCCCTCTGTTTACTCTCTCAAAGAGTTCAACTCCAGGGCATCTGTACAATGAACAAACATTTTTACGATAAAGACGTGCAAAAGTCGCCCTCCTCCCTTCAGTTTTACAGCCTGGACATGCAACATGATCAGGACAAAGCCTGTGAGAGAGCAGAGGGGATATCTTAAACCTCAGGATCTATGTGTCTTTTGGGGTGTTTACTCCCCACAGCTGTACAGTGAATAGTTTTTAGGGTAACCTTTGTGCATTTTAATCCCAACACAAGATTACTCCACAGTTATGACAAGGGGGTTCTGGTAAAGCATGAACTCTTTAAATGAGGGTTGGACCCTCACAGGCCTCAACCTAAGACCAGAATGCTCTCCTCGAGCTGGGTATTTACAAGCAGCGAAGAAACCCGGGAATGTATTACGTATAATACTGTAATGGATACGTCCTCAGTGCCTGTGGAGGACGGGAGGAGAGAGGAAGTGCTTCCATTGATTTGTAAAGATACTGCAGTGTAGGCCTCTCTTAACAGCCTCTGTTCTTCCAGAAACTGAGGAGGGAGATTTGACCCCTGTGGGTACCAAGGGCTGCTCCGGAGCGCAGACGCCAAGCCACAGACCCAAGACTCCACTGTAAAAAATGTCCATTTTAACTAGTCGTTTCTTTTTGCTTCAGCTTATTATCCACTTAAAGTCCCTTCTCTGACTTATATTGAAAAGTTAGGCGTGAAGGTTTGTAGACAGTGACTGTGTTTCTGGTTTGATTATTTTAAAGCTCATAGTTGCATAATCACTTTGTGTTAACGCACTACTCCTGAGTGTCTCCAGTGAGTTTGAGCGGTTGCAGGGTTGGACTAGGGATGTTCTGAGAAGACCATTTCCAAGTTCTTTTAATGGAAAGCTTAAATTCAATATAATAAGAAAACAATATATGTAACACAGCTTAACACTGGATCACAGAGTTTGCAGGTAAATAATGTTAAACTGGTTGGACGTCAGCATGCCTGTGCTGGTTACACATTGCTCTAGTAGAGTTAACCAGACACAGCCAAAATACTGACATCTGTCATCTGTGCTTGTTTACATCCAGATAGTAGAGCTTTATGGCATTATGGCAGTAGCCTTTAACCAGAACTACAGGCCCAAATCTTTAACTGACTAGAGATTCTGGTGCTGGCTAGCTAAGCTGGCGTTTAATTGTGTTGTCTCCTATTTGAACTATGTTACACTGCACTGTCCCAAATCAAATCAAATCAAATCAAATCAAATCAAATCAAATCAAATCAAGTCAAGTTAAGTTCAATTTAATTCATGCATGTTGTTTATGTCACCGAAGGGATCAGAAGTTATCAATGTTAACTGTATGAACCGGCACTGGAAAGCGGGCAGAACAAAGCATCATGGGAACAGTGCCTTAATTACAGTATGCACACTTTAATCAGTCTGTTACTCAAGGTTATTCACTGTGTTCTGGGAGGTTTCGTGCAAAACTTTTTAGAGTTATGTAAAGAAATGAATTGATGCGTTTCCACAGCCTTCTTCAGATATGATCACTACTGGCTCCAAATCGTGTTCAGGCTTCACACCACTGGTCAGAAAACCAAAGTGTGACAACCCCAAACTACTCCCACCTTTGGTTACTATGTAGGGCAGGGGTGTCCAAACTTTTTTCAAAGAGGGCCACATTTGATGTTGTCAGAATACCTCAGGGCCAGTGGCTCCTACTGAGACTTAGGAATCATAAAAGTTATATATAAACTCTATTTAATAACAATTATTTACATTTTTTGTTCTCAATAAATCAGTAACTAGGTAGTCCTCAGTTCTCCACAAGCCATGTAAACATTTGAAAACTTTATCTTCTTCTGGAGGAAAATGTTCGGGCAATGTGGGAAAAATATTGTCTCATTATTTTTCTGTGGCAGGATCACGATCTGGATTTCCTCACACTTCTTTTTCATGTTGTTTTTTAGACTTTTCTGACCAGCAAACAACATTTTAAGAACTAAATCATTACTTTCCTGCACTCTGGACATTTTTTATGCACTAAATTTTGCCTTTTCATAATTTTGATTATGTTTTGGGTCTTCTGAACTTTTAGTGTTCATCAAGAACATTCTCACATCATAATAAAAACATTAATTTGACAACCTGTCAGCTTTAAGAGTTCTTGTGTTTCTTCTTTATTGCCATCTTGCAGAATTCCCAGAGCTTTGGCTTTTATAAAAGTAGTCCATATGAAGCTTTTTGAGACTTTTCTGGATTGACTTTAGTTTTGTTTGAAACTGCAAATGTACAGATGATTCAGAAGGTGATTAATGTCTTTGCTATAATTAACATGTTTTAAGATGGAAGCATGGGGCCATAAATAAATGGACCTCGGGCCGCGATTGGCCCCTGGGCCGTACTTTGGACATCCCTGATGTAGGGCGTCCAATATGGACCTGGTTGAGCTGTGTCCTGCAATAAAATGTTATGATTTGTAGTTAAGAAAAAATAACAGTACAAAAAAACCCATTTAAGTCATTTTCACAATTTCAAGGTCAACTCTCAAAGGTCAACGAGAGTTATGGGCAACTTATTTCTACTTCAGGATACTTTACTCAATGAAAAGATTTGGTAGTACTACATAATTCCATTGATTCTTTCCAGAGCAACTTCCCTTATTAAAGAAATACTAAATTATTGGAAAATCTCGATCCTTCCACTTATTTCAAATGACGTAACTTGGCCGAAGAATTCCCTGGAAACAATTGTTGAAAAGTGAAATCATCTGTTTTTCCTGTTAGCTGTTTTTCTCCTTCTACAAAGACAAAAAAAAGAGTCCGTTTTCAGACTCAACACTAGATTAAATAACTTGTTTAGATGAATATTTCTTACAGTGGATCCCTACCGGAGAAAATCAATCCGTCACCACGCGCACAGGAAGGAAGCCTGGGCTGGGGAGAGATACTGCTCTTAATGACATGTCTCTGTGTGCCTGGACCAGAGGGGGAAGTAACCGGATATTTAAACAGAGATAAGAGTGTGTGCCAAAGGGGCCGGGATTGGATATGACTGGAACCCCATGGCAACCGGCCGGGGCTATCGGATATGGAAAGGTAAATAGTAATGCAGCCGTAGCATGTTTTAATGCTGTAAATTAAAAGCTCATGTAACATTCATATGAGGGTGATATATAGGTGGTTAGCTGCAGCCAAGTTTTCATTAGTGATTTCCTCTGTGCTTTTAGCAGCGCGCTTGTTTTAAATCAAGATTTGGAACATGCGTTTTGGCTCATCAGGATCTGCAAGCAGAAATCAGAGAGGCTGTGTTTCCAGGCAAGAACATTTACTGCCATACTGTGAGGAACGGATGAACATTTCTTTCTTCTTTTTTTTTTTTAGGTAAACCTCTCAGAGGAGGAAAGAGAAAGAAGAAGGAGGGGGAGAAAAATGTGTGTTGGTACTTGCTGCTGAAAACATTGAAGAAACAGAAACAGGAAAGTTATGTGTTTATCTGACAGCTATCTTTGGCAGTTAAAGCCCAACCTGCTCAGTATTACCTCTCTATACATACACTGATATAATCTACTCCTATATTTCTAAGACTGGCTCCGACATCTCCCACAGGACGGGCCTGGACTTGTTGTATCCAGCTGTGTTTTATGAGTTACTCAGGGCTGAACCACAACCTGTATTGTGGCTGCGATGTATTCTGATCTGAAGAGGTGAAAGAAAAAAACGATATCTCCATTTTGCCTTTTGACCACAGCCAAAGACGATCATTTCTAATTCTCAATCACAGCCCAAACTGATGTTGAATATTCATTTCTTTCAAGTCACATCAGCATGTTCTGCAGTTAAACGTTTGTGATGATGAAAAGTGAGATATCAAGGAGGATCTTGTCTTGCACGCGTCAGCCATTTTGCACCATCATATTGGTATGATAAGCCAAAGATAGACAAACCAAACAGTGGCAGTACCCAGGGCATTGTGCATTTCTACAAGTCTTACATGCACATAAACTTTCTTGTGCAATTAGAGTGTAAGAGTGCAGAGAACAGTTCTCAGTTGGATACAATCTGTAGCCTCACCGCTTGATGTCTCATGCACATTAGTCCTTGGCTCACCAGGGGGTCACCATGCAAAGGGTTTTCAGCTGAAAAGATTCAACATTGCAGGACACAAAAAGAAGATGTTGTCTAAGCCTTTGCTGCTTATTAGAAGGAGATATTTTAATGCATTTCCCATTAGAGCACATGGTCATGCACCTTGAGGGTAGATTACTTCATTATGTAAACCACGCAGGTACACTGCTGATTCATCGTATTTCTCAAGGCCCCAGTTATTAACGTAATGCAATGTAATAACTTGGGCACATCATAACCAATATTTAAGATCAAGTCCAATCAAAATGTAAGACAGTGGTGAAAATCGTATCGTTGCTCAATTGTTTGAAACATTTCCCAACAAAGCTAATTCCCCCCCAAATGATTCTCCTCCTTTTAGGACTCAACAGTCATTTTAAAGTCATGTGACCACTACCAAGTCCCTCGTAAATTAAGCTAGCTTCTAGAAAAGACAGGAGAATCACATGTTTACTGGATGATTCAGGCCTTGCCCACATGTACTGTATGTGGTCATTTTGGTAAACATGGCTTTCTCTCTACGTTGTGGCCTCAGGTCCCCATGCAAAGAGAGTTTTGGGTCACTGAAAACAGGCTTTGTAAAACAAGTTCCAAGGTGGAGACTTTTAAAAACGCTGTCTATATTTTTGGGGACATAGTGTGCAAATTGTGCATGACAATCGCTGTTTATACATATTGCACATGCACAATAAATCCAAGATGGTGGCCAACTGCTTTTTTCATTCTATGGCACTGGTGTGACTACCTGCTGATGTTCTCTTACCACTTGCTGCCTTAATAATCCTTTGTAGCATGAAGCAGTAAGTCTGACATGTTGTCCTTTTTTTATTTCATCACTCCCAACTGTTTACGTTTTCTGCTCACTTAAAGGTGACATATCACGCTTTTTTCATCAATATATATTGGTCTAAGAGGTCCCCAAAACATGTCTTTAAAGTTTATGCTCAAAAAAACACTTTGAAATCAGATTTTGGTCTGTCTGAAAAGCCCTCTTCTTCAGTCCTCCTCAGAACACTCCGTTTTCTCTCTGACCACGCCCCCTCAGGAAGTGGATGTGCCTCGGCTGTCCAGCACGTTGATCTAATGTTTACATGTTGGCTGAATATACACGGCTGCTCAGAGATCACGTTACTTCAACCCTCTGAATCTGATCCAGAATCTGATCCTGACGGAGAGGCGCCTGCAGCAGGACCTTTCTGAAGGATTGGTCACAGATTTAGTGTTTCTTGTTGTTTTATTTGTCAGTATGTCGATGTGTGTCTTGATACACAGCTACGAACATGTAGCTATGTGGCTATGCTAACTAGCGCTAGCACTTATCCATGATAAATAAAAATCATCCACTAGATCTTCAAATCTGCAGGCATGGGGAGTAAAACTGACCTCTACCAGAAAGGCAGCAGGACCTTTCTGAAGGATTGGTCACAGATTCTGTGTTTCTTGTTGTTTTATTTGTCAGTATGTCGACGTGTGTCTTGGTACACAGCTACAGCTACAGCTATGAACATGTAGCTATGTGGCTATGCTAATTAGCGCTAGCACTTATCCATGACAAATAAAAATCATCCACTAGATCTTCAAATCTGCAGACGTGGGGAGTAAAACCGACCTCTACCAGAAAGGCAGCGGGCATGATATGTCACCTTTAAGAAGACTCTCAGTTAGCATGAACACAATATTCTTCTATGGTGTTTGACTTGATGGACTGACTACACATTATCGCCACCTACTGGTCTGGCATGCTTATGTGGGCATTTTCAACTGCTTCGGCATTTTTGGTGGGGACAGGATACTTTTTAATGGGGAGAAAAAATTCACATTTTAAAATATCTGTGTATGCGTTTGTAGCCTTAGAGATTTTTACAACCACTCACAGAGGTTCCCTCGAGTAGGACTCTTGAGAAACTCTCTTAAAACACTTCCTAATGCTGGAGGTAAAACCTGCCATGGCTGTGTGGAGCTCCAGAGGATTCAAATGAAGCAAAATTGTCATAAAAAGAACAATATGTTGCTCGAAAGAGGAAAAACATCAGTGTCATCTTTGCTTTTGCTTCTCACTCTGACACTGATCCCTGCATGAGTCCACTCTGTTCAGTGTTTGTCTGCAAAGCCAGATTAGATTCCTTCTCTGAGTTTGAGCTCTAAAAGACTCTTGTAACACGAGCAGCTTCATGTGTCTGATATAAAAAATACACATTTTTTCACTCTTGTAGTGTTGCTGAACTGAAATCATGCAGAACTTTTTCTTTCCTTTGTGGTTTGATGATAATGCTCCAAGACAACACGGGCTTCGCCAAAGGAAATGATTAAACTGTATTTTGTGGTGTGTTTGTTTTTGTTTTAGGCTTTCGAATCATTAGTCCTGCTGGAAAACTGTGAGAAGTATTTCTCAAGTCTCAAGAGGGCGTCTGGAGAGTTGTTGACATTTTATATTTTGTGAATCCGGCTGAAGCTTTTGCAGAGCGACTTACTTTTGCTTAGAGAGTGGAGTAAACTCTACTACTACTACAGAAGTTTGGTGTTAAGGAGTGCTTTAACACCTTGCTGGCGGTAACTAAATGTTCCTTTGAGGCTACAATGATCGGGTATGACTGAAATTCCAAAGTTAGTAATGGGAGTTCAACAGAAGAGTATTTTAGAGGAAGCAGGGTTGGATCTGAATCAAGGGCATGGGGATATCATGAAATATTTGCTCGACAGATGGGTTTTGAGCCACGGTAGAATGTCATCGACCCCCCCAATCCCCAGCACACGCACACTCTGTCCATGTTTCAAGAAACTCCAACCGTTGGCAAGGCTGCAGTCCTTTCCTCCGCCGGCCTTGGGATCAGGTGATGCTCCGCAAAAAGGATTAGCGGCAACTGGATCCTTTTGGCATCGGCACAGGAATTTTCATTACAATGATCTTGGGTGTGGTGTGCCAGGAATGCATCCTCAATAGGAAGGAGAGGGATACACCAAGGCAGAGTGCAGGGAAGTGGTGGGCAGGGGGGGGGGGGTAAATGGTGGTGGGAGTTCTGGTGGGTCACTTTTCTTCACAGTCCAATAGCCTGTCATAACACTCCTCACCTTCGTGGGTTTCTTCCTGTTTTCCAGTAAGGATTATAAAAAGTGAATGAGTCCAAATTCATGGAAAGCAACTCTTACCAGGGGAAATGAATGCACTGAGATGTAATTAATGATCTTGACTTTTAGGTTTATTATTCAAACACTGCTGCACTGCTACACCAGTGTGCTCTTAAATCATGACTTAGAGGTAGGTGACAGCTGCACAATGCTTAGTCTGTGAAATACAGTGTTCATATATCTATTTGTTCAAGGATGACTCTGTTACAGATTTTAAAATATGCAGGAGTGCATGAGCAAAATGTTCAACCTGTGTCAGTAAGGTGTGCAGTTCTGAGTCAGTTTTGATTGACATGATGCTTCATTACACTTAGTTTAACTTAGTCGCCTGAATCAACCAAACTTTGCAATCAAGGCTGTGTCTGGTCCTATAATGCATACCCACATGGACTAAATGGTAGCAATGTGTAACTATTGCAGCCAAATTCCACCGTATGTCCGGTTTATCTCTCATCTGTCACGGCACGAGATCTGATAGGTTTCTGTTCTAGTCAACGTGTTAACTTCCACTGGATCTGCTCCATTGTGTTTTGGAGCCCTCAGGATCAGATACACTCAAGACTTCAGAGCAGATCGAGAGGGAAAGGAAGTCAGGCAACAAAACAAAAATAAAACATCTGGTTAATTTTCAGAATAAAACATTCTGTGTTATCACCAGATCCTATTTCACTTTAACTACAACAACAAATGAGCGGAGCCAGGCCTGGAATCAACAGATCAGAGGTATTCAGAGGACTATAAAGATGACATGGATGAAGAGAGGAGGAGGAGAATCCTTGATTCGGTAATAACCTCAGGAAAACCTCGGTCACATGATTATAGGCAGTCCTGCTCCGTGCTGCGTTCTGGAAACGCAGCCGGTGTTGGCGGTCAAGAGCATGGAGCCAGACCATTGCTGATCAGGGATGGACTGGTTTCAGATCTGGTGGAAGTCGTCCAAAACACCCAAATAATGTCACATGACTTCACCAAACTGCTCACCTTAAACCTCAATGATGTGTTAGGGGTCAGTAGTGCAGGTTGAGGTGATAAAGTGGATCAAAGACAGCAGAGTACATTAATTTTTCATCATTATGCTTTTTCACAGTCCAAGGATTTTATCAGTACCTGAAATCATACTGTGCAAAGAAAGTGTCTCTACTCATACTGAAGGTGATACATTCCTCTTTAGTGAACCTCCTTACGAAACAGACCTGTCACCTGAGGGTATGTTGTACCCAAATCACAGGAAACAGAGCTGTAGACATTTTGAAGTGAGCGTCTTCCTGCATGTGGCCTCAACATGTTTGTAATAGTTCCCTCAGACTTCAAATGAGTCAGTTTTTAATCTAATTTCCACCTGAGTGGTCAAACAGGTGTCTGGTTTTTAATCTGACAACTGACACAGCATTTAACAGGTTTTTCACACTCCACTCCCCTGCATTGAAATGTCATTCTTTTTGTTTTGTAGTGTATTGCTATCATTGCACTGTGCGCTCCCTCAGAGCTGACAAGCAGGGCAGCCATGGCTGAAACGTCTTTCCGATTGCAGGTCACGATTTTGGGAGAAGGGGGGGACGAGAGAGAGGGAAAAAAAACCTCATGGGGCACAGCTCTGGAATTACCTCCACAATTGCAAAGTGAAAGCCGTCCTTAGAGGGGGGCAACAAAGAGCTCTCTGTCTGGGCAGCGCCTTTTGGCCAAGGAGAAATACTATCTACTGCCACGGCCCCCCCATCCTGCCTCTTGGGCTGATTACGACATCGGGGCAGGGTGGGCAGAGAGCTGCTGCACCGGTGCCACATCCCACATCCCACAGCTCCATTGACAATTGTTGCGGTTGGTTTCTCCCATTTACATGTGAGGAGGAACAAAACTTGCTGCTATGATTATCTTTGGTGTTCATTGGTGAACCGTGAACCTGTGGTCGCCCAATCTGTCTCAGCCAGAGTTAAAGATGTTTGCAGCATTTTAAGGACAGATAGGAGATCATCTTTATTTGATGGTGCTAATAGAAAGAGAAATACAAAGATGCACTCCAATACAAGTGTTCTTTATTTGCCAGTAATGTGCATACACCAGGCTTGGACCGAAGCACCTTTTTACAATGAGATTTTGATGCAGCATTGTACCCATGTTCTGCAGCCTACTATTTTCCACAGCATTTTAAATGTTCAGATAAAATCTTGATAAAGATTATAATGCTCGAATGCATCCTCTGGATTAACACATGAACTAGCTGGATCAGATTGTGTTTTCTGAGCTTTTTCAGGAGATAGAAGTGAGGAATCAAGTTACATCTATTTCAGAAACAACAGAGAAGGAGATCAAAGCCAGGCCCACATTGTTTTCGAGGAACAGGTGACCTGTGGGAAGAGCAGTCATGACATGTTGAAATGATTGGTGTCAAGTCCGAAGTTCTTATGGGACATCTTAGGATGGTAAAGGGTCAGTAAATGGTCAGATTACACGCTCTGTACTGGTGAGAAGGACATTATATGTCACTGGCTGCATTTAATCCAATTAGTAATCCTTAACCTCACTTTCAAAGGCATTACGTGTGGAGAAGAGGAGAGGAGAAGGTGCTCCTAATCGCTGTGGAATCTGCAAAGATCCAGCAAAACATCTCCTCCCCCTCTTTTCTCCGCACAGGCTTTTCCTTCTTCCTAACGTGCAGATGGGAACAGCTGTCCCGTTGAGGAGCTTGAGAAATCGCAGCAACTGGAAAAGCATTTTAATTTCTGCTATGTAAGGTGACGTCTGACATTTCGACCAGAGGCTCTGAATGGAGTCAGTCTGTGGGACAAACGGTTCTGCCCCCAAATCAGTTCTTCAACTGTCATTATGATTAACGATGTGTTTGAATATTTGCTGATGTAGCTCCTCTACAATTTCCAAATATAACTTGACCGAATGGTAGTCAGACATATGGTCATTTGGAGGCATTTTTCTTGCACAAATTTTCATCTCCATTCAACCATTTTCCCATAGTTATGGAAATGGAAATGTCTATAATTGGTGTGTCATTAACCACACATGATCTATGGGAGCACCACACATTTAAAGCATGATTGTAGCCCCATATGACGGACGTAGGTTTCCAGTGAAAATCAAGCATTTTATCTCATGTAGTGTGTCGTAGTGAGCAACTATCACGGCCACTTCTGGAACGCCTCGCTACCTCCCGATAATAAGTCTTACATGTTTGAGTTTTCTATCTGCTGACTATGATTTGTTCCATTACGTCACACAGAGCGTTCTGCATGCTCAAAAGTCACAAGTGTCACTTCAGCAACACAGTGAAGGCCGTTAGCATTTCTGGATGTCATCTAGCCCCTCTTCCTTCCACTGTCATCATATAGGTCCTGATGATTAGTCAGGCAACGCCATGTAGTCACTGCACAAATGTATGTTTCTGTGATTTGATCAAGCGGCAACCTCCGGTATAAAAACATGAGTCCAATGCGGAAGTGCTAAAAACTGCAGTTCATCGAGGATCCGCTTGAGGCTGGCTCCGGAAGTACCGGAAGTCACATACACATGAATGGGAAAAAGTCGATCTTTACAGCAGAAAAAAGCATGTTTACAGCCTGGTACAAAAGACGAGTGCGGTCTGGATAGCTAATTTCTCTATCGGCACACACTGTAAGGGGGGTGCATTTTTTTTCGAAGATATTGAGATTACCAGTCTTCCAATGAGAGGCACAGCTGCCTGCAGGAACACTGTAGCTGTTGGCTATGGAGGCTCAAACTCCGCCTCTTTACCTCACACTGGCTCCGCAGCAGCAATGTGGCTGCCGCCGATGATTGGCCTCGAAGCAGCTCTTCAGAAACAGATGGGTGACGTCACGGATACTATGTCCATATTTTATACAGTCTATGGATTTGACACAGTGACCATCATAACAGACAAACAGATTGTGTAGTCTGACCTCGACATTAATTGCCCTTCTGTGACTCCTCCTCCTGATTGGATGGGAAGTTTCTGCTTGGCCACTCCTCTCTCAACTCGGGGCCAAATAATAAAAAAGAAGAGAAGGCGAAGTTAAGAGCAAAGTTATACAGGATCAGAGGGAATTAGAAAGAAAAGAGGAGCAGTGCATTGACAGAAGAAGAGCAAAGGAGCGAACTCTACCACAACAACACCAGTCCCCCCCACCCGCCCTCACCTCGGTCCTGAATCGGGTCCAAATCTTCTACATTCACAGGCCGGGGCCGGCCAACTTTCACAGCTGTCACACATTTTCAACAGATTCCACCAGCCCTAGATGAGGCTAGGGAGAACACATTCCTGCACCATTACACATTGGCTAAAAGGAATTACCGTTAACATCTGATATTGTGGAAGTGGGAAATTTGCCACCCCGACCTTGCCCAAAGCACTCCGGAACTCAGGGTCATGGATTTATTATCTCAGATGGCCCTCAGAGGTCACAGGAGGCCGTTTTTTCCCCCCTCACTGTTCCGGCAAAAACCCCTGCAGCCCCAAGTGTGCTATTCATTAAGTACACTGTGCAGCTTTGTGTGGGGGGGTGGGACGGGATGGGATGGGAAGGTGGGGGGGTTGACTTGCCGGGGTGGGAGACACATGTTACTGTTGCTCTATGGGTATTTGTCATAGGAACGGCATGTCTTGTCAGACTGAGAGGCCATTCCCAGCTGTTGGGGCTGTAGCACTGTGATGCAGCCTCAGCCATTTCCCCCTGGAGCAGCCATGGTCACATAAACAGGATGCCTCCGATGTGCAATTGCACAAGTGTGGAAGACAAATCCCAGTTCACACCAACCCCTTTTTCCCCCTTAATGAAAATGCGTCCAAGAAACATCTCATTTCATCCCACTATTTGTTTCGATTTTTTTCATGTTAAGTGATCTAGGTTTTGAAAATAGTTCTCTAGGAACAAAAAACAAGCTCTCCCTGTGCTTGTAATCTCCTGCTTGCTCACCACAGAGGAGACAAGCTACAGAGAGTCTAAAGCCAAGCCAAGAAGCTCTGTGACTAGAGAGGCTACATATGTGTTGTTTTGAGGGAAATTCTATTGCCTGCATGCTAAAATGCTCAGAAACAAACTTTCAAACTTTTTTATTTCTGTAGATCTTTCATGCATTTTAAAAAGTCAGTGTGGATTGCAGATGGCAGACAAGATGGTAAAAAGACAAGACACCTGCTATTTGAAAAGGACTATCCACCCATGTGTTAAACTCCTGTGAACGTCCTGAAACTTTTAGGTTGGGTTGCATGTGTAAAAGCAAACAATAATTTTCACCTGTCTTTATCAAGAGCAGATGCATGTTTGAATGGGACTACAGCGTGATGACACAAAAACAAAACAAAGAGGAAAGAAAGTCACATATTTGTAGGATATTAAAAGTATATAATTGATGCATATGGGAATGTTACCAGACTTTCACAAGCTCTAAAAGGAGTACATGATACCATCTTGAAAACAACTACGTGGCTGTTTTAGAGCTTGTAGTGACCATTTTTTTGCTGATGACATACAAGACAAAACACCTGCAATCTGAAAAGAAAACAGATAAGCCCTTTCTTGTTTTTCAATCGCTGTAATGGACTTTGGGTTGCATTTGAGTTGTATAAAATGTGCTGTATAAATAAAGCTTGATTGATTGATTGATTGATTGATTGATTGATTGATTGATTGATTGATGAAGCCCTATCCACACACGCATTAAACTCCTGTAAACTTCCTGAAACTTGTAGGTTGCACGTGTAAACGCGAACAGCAATTTTCACCTGACTTTATCAAGATATTTTCAGACAGGAAAACATCACACTGTAAGAGACACGTGTGAACAAGCAACTTTTGAAAATTAATTTTGAGAGCAGATGCATGTTTGAATGGAACAACATGCAACAACAATTGATGCATATGGGAATGTTACCAGACTTTTACAAGCACTAAAAGGAGTACATGATACCATCTTGAAAACAACAACATGGCTGTTTTAGAGCTTGTAGTGACCATTTTTGGACATGCGGTGAATACACATTGCTTGTGATCTATCCTGTGTCGCGGGCAAGGTGACAGTGACGTACTGATCACATTTGCTTCTGTGATAAACTTTTTCAGAGGAGTTGTGGTCTTAGTCTCTAGTTCCAAGTCCTCTTCAGGACGGCATAATGCTCATTTTTAAAACTTGGAGTAAAAGCTGAGTTATTCTTTACTGAGAAAATGAGTAATAGGCTCATTCTCTAATCTGTTATTATAGAATTTAACTTTTCTTCAACCAGTGAGTTTGCCCCCCTGGTGGTCATTGCAAAGGATGCATACTTGATGCACGTTGCTCTTCTTGTAAATGTCAAATATAAACA
Source organism: Notolabrus celidotus (assembly GCF_009762535.1). NCBI lineage: Eukaryota > Metazoa > Chordata > Actinopteri > Labriformes > Labridae > Notolabrus > Notolabrus celidotus. Next base: position 32,111,034 of record NC_048279.1, read on the forward strand.
TCATTATGTTAGGGACAAGTCCAAGAATCAAAACTTAATGTACGATCTTTCCCTCTGAAAAACCATAAATGTCTAAACAAAATTTCACTGAAGCCTTTCTGGAGCTTTTTGAAATATTTCAATCTTCAATAAAGTCGATGACCAGTACAACCAAATAAAGGCATGCAGTTTGAAATCTTAAAAGATGCCTTTATCAGCGGTAAGTTGGCATTTCTTTGCTTTCTCTGACACACTTGCTGACACAGTTTGCAGGAGGAGGCAGCCAAAAGAAATGCATGACAAGCTGCGTGTGATTATGTGCTGAGTGGAGGGGAAACGTTATATAAAACTCAGTGATGCAGCTTTACAGTTGTAGCTCACATGTAATCTATTGTTGCTTCTACAGAGATGAAGATGAGAAATCAAGTTTGTACCATTTCCAAATATTAAAAGGGCATTTTATTTTCCTGAGTGGAACAATGTCAATGAGGGAATTTATTTACTATCTTTTGGAGAACATTTCTACAATCTGAGTACTTCTTATGTTTTATTGACCTCCTACAGTCGGACATCAGTGATTATCAAAGTTTGGAGCTGGTTTGAAAGCACCTGCAGTTTTGGCACATTTCAAACCCTTCCCTCTTCAAAGCTCTTTTTTCCTGAACGCTCATAACAGCTAAATATTTATAGAACATCACAGTGCCAAAGTAACCCACCACATTTTCTAAATCAGCCTTATTTGAAAACGAGATCCAGATGTTTCACGTTTTTAGTGCCTGATGCACTCGGCTGTGAGGAGTCAGCGAGTGTTTTCACCGTTTCCATGACTCGGAGAACGATGATGGTCGTCTTAGTAATTTCAGGGCAACCCCTGTGCTCCGATTCGAGGAAGTAGAGCAAAACTATGCTGCAGCCTGCGTCATCCAGTGAGTCAACTAAACAGTCTGGAGGGATATCTGTGAGAGAGTCCAGACACAGTCATTCCTCCTTCCTCTTGCTTTCATGACTGTTCAGTTTCCTCACTGGCAGGACAGTAGGTCCCAAAGCATTCGCACTGCATGTTTATTGATGTGTCACTTCAGAGGAACATCCTCTGATTCCTGGATTTGTCCGATTACAGAACAAGAAAACATTCTGATGTGCTCGATGGAGTATTTTATTGTTGTACAACTCCTGCTTTACAATTCAAATACATGACAGGAACTGATGCATTTGATATTCATTTATCCAGGAATTCAAATAAGTTCCACTGACATAACTTTTTTTCCAAGAAGACTCGATCAACAACGTCATGAGGATTTAAGAATGATGAAATTCTTGCTTTTTAGCCAAACTCGCTCTGTTGCTTTAGAGATGGCAATGACGTTTGGTTGGACTGTCTCAGTATTTGGCCCTCACAACAACTATTTGATGGGAATGCTGTCTGATCATGAACAGAAGCTCATGTTTCCAAGAAGATGAAGCTTAATGATGTTGGTATCGAGGGCTTTGCATCTGGCACCACCACAAGGTTCACATAGTTGATTTTGGAAGAAATGTCCGGACTGGTTTTGGATGTTTTTACTACATTTAGAACAGAAATCTGATTAATGTTCCACTCATTATAAATCTTTAGACTTTGGAAACCCCTTAACATGTGGGGTATGCAATTCTGATACAATACACTCTCGCAAACTATGAGTATATCTCATCATGGTCTTCAAGCTTTCTAAACAATATCTCTTATTCTCTCTCTTTGGCTGTACTTTGTGTTTAATGACGATTATTGTGATGATAATATCTCTTCATCCATTTGGAACATCGTCTTTGCAGATGCATTGGCGCATGCATAAAACATAGACTGACACATGGAAAACAAAAATAGCAATGCAATTGAAGACTCTTTAAAATGCTTACACTCAGGTAAATATCAGTGGATGATAAAAAGGATCAAGCATTCAGAATAGCCATGCATTAATGAGTCCTAATCAAAGTCATGTGAGCAAATATTACAATGCAGTATTATGAGGGTGAACATGGTACCTCCCAAGCATAAGCATGCTATCGTTGACATTGTAAGCATGCTGGCACACAAGCACCAACTTGCCTCAATGCATAAGGCAGCTAGCATGTCTGTAGACTCTCCGTCTTATTACTGATTTGATTAAACTTATTATTTCTTTAAATAGAACATAAAGAATTGAACAGACATGTTACTGGTCAGTGTTACGTTTTCATGGGTTTCAATCATAGACTATAAAAAGAAAACAGCTCCCCCAATGTGGAGCCAAAACCTTTAGAGCTCCCTCTAGTGGCTGGCTTCAGTTTAAGTCTCAGAGCCTGCCTCCTGCATTAGAGCGCAGGTCGAACTAGAACATTTAAATTCACGTCAACTTCTTTTCAAACATGCTTTCTGTTTGAGTGATTATTCTTATGCCAACTTGTGTGCAAGGAGTACTTTTTCAGAGAAGTTAATTTTTAATCAGTTATTTGTTAACAAGAACAGAAACGACATCATGATTGACAGCTCTGTTGACAAATGTGGCTCCTGCAGCATTCTTAACTGGATTAGCAGAGTAGAAAAGGACAGCAGGAGAGAATGTAGCAATCACTAACATTAGACTCAGTGAATTTTCTTTAACCATGAGTATTTTGGCTAGGAGA